>NC_056730.1:660084375-660304375 GCF_019279795.1 Protopterus annectens
AGTAAGGCTATAGGTATGTGTACTCCTTTCTACGAGGAGCAAGGATTTAGCTACATTGCCATTCTATGTAGAGTAAAGATATAGGTACATCACCATTCTATGTGGAGTAAGGCTACAGGTACATGTACACCATTCTATGTGGAGTAAGGCTATAAGTACATGTACACCATTCTATGTTGAGTAAGGATATAGGTACATGTAAGAAAAATATGTATTCACATATTTAGTAAAATATGTATTCATATATGTTTTAGCATTATGCTTGCTGCATTAGAAGCCTAAATGGTTAACACATTTATTCTGCTACAGGCTTGAAAATAATTGCATGTACTTTCTGACTTTGCTTCTGGTCAGCTCAGTGAGTGACCTTGTTCACACACTGTGAAACAGATGATTTTGCTAGCGTTAGGAAAATAGAACAATACAGTATTCTGAAATGTTATTAGACTTAAGCAAATAACCTTGTTCATGTTGAGTTAACACTGCAGCTGTAGAGAAACTAGATAAAACTAAAGGCTGTAATCAGTATATGCTTTGTGCTCGAAGTAAGAAAGAATCACGAATTGTAACACCAAATCGTTACAGACCGGTGGTCAGCAAGGCCACGTTGTTTTTGAGAAAACTTTCTCATGGGAACATTTATAATTGTTATATCAGCAGAAAAACTTAGTAAACACCTGTTTTAGAACAATGCTTAGAGTTATATTTGACTACATCAGCTTAGAGGGCAATGGCTTGCAGAACAGTATAATAATGAAGTATTTCCTGTATAATGTCAGACAAATTTCTGAACTGCATTTTTGTCTCCTTGTACAAGAATAAAGGAACCTTAACTGAACCTTGGCTGCATTGATCTTTGATTTTTCCTTTGACAAGTTGGTCCTTTGGACCGGAAACCTCTCAGTTATCCCGGATCAGACCGGCCTGGTGGCTTGAATCCGTACGGAAGAAGTTACCGAAATGGTTCTTCTTGTTCGAAAAGACCTCCGACTGAATTGTCGTATAAACAGAGGCCGGCCACTTTCTGATCTGCGGCTAACGGGCAGGTTTCAATCGGACCAGGGTGATCAATTGCTGAGGCTCAGGTAAGGTGATTCTACTTTTTTCTGTTTTAGATCAGGGACTTGACTGTATTTGTTCAGTCAGGATTTTTGTGTAAATCCAGGGACAGAAAAATTGCTATCTTGTCATAGATCAGGGAAACAGAATAAGTAGGCAGGTAGTCTGAAGGGACTATAAAATCTTCGTGGGACCACTTTAAAAATAAGAAGGGTTACGTAACATTCATAAGATTAGGACAAAATGGGTAATAAGTGTACAAAACAACCCCAAAATCCGCCGTTAACCGAAGACACAGAATACATGCGGTCACGACGTGCCGATAACATTAAGTACTACACAAAGTGGGTTAATAAATATGAATTTGATGGTAAACTAGAAAAATCCTCACTTGTCAAACTTTTAAAACAACTCAAAACTGATTCCAAAGGGCAGGTAAAAAGACAGCGCAAATTAGGAATTCCTCAGGCACACAGGTGGATTGAGGAAGCAAACCGAAGGGAACAAATAAATAAAAATTCAAAAGCAATGTTTTTAGATAAAGAGGACAATAACCTGGTTATAGCATCAGCCCCTCCACCCCCTTCGCTTCCCTTGCCAGAATATGAAGCGAGTGAACAGGCAGGTCCACCCCCACGATACCCTGCTGTTCCGTCAGGTAGAAGTGTTACAAAAGCAGAGCCGTTTGTCAGAGATCCTGTCGAGACTAGGTCTTGAACACGCAATTTGAGAGGTGATATTGAGTTATATCAAATAAATAAAAATTCGCGATCTATGAGTGAAGAGGAGATATGCCCACTCATAGAAGTACCAAATCCTCAGGCAGGACAAGAAGGGCAGGACCCAACTCTCCTAGTATACAGACCGTGGACACCGGAAGATATCCGGAAAGCCACAGAGGGAATTCCCCATCCAAAAGTTAATTTTAGAAAGTTTTTAGAAGACTTGGAAGGTATGAGGTTAAGTTATCACTTGAATGGAGAGGAAGTAGAAAAAGTAGTCAGACAAATAGTAGGACCAGATTGGCACATGATCAGTGGCAACTGGAATCCCCGTGATGCTGTGCTTAAGCCCCTCCCACATAGCAGCACAGAGTTAGACAACAGAGTGAAAGGTCTAACGGACCGAATCTCTGAGAAATGGAAGCCTAGGGCAGACTGGACTTGCATTAATCAATGCATCCAACAAGAAGGTGAAACTGTTGATAGGTATTATGCCAGATTATTAGAATATTTTAATAACCATTGTGGAATGCAGATTCCTGAAGACCAGACACAAGATTCCTCATATGAGCAGCAGTTAAAGAATGCATTTTTAAAAGGCAGTATTGCACCCATAAGCAGTTTTATTACAAAGCATATGGTAGATCATCGCACAAGCAGATTACAGTCACTGCTTGAATATGCTAGGCATGCCGAAAGGCATTTTAATAACAAAAAGAAAAAGAAAGCCCAAGTATTTGCTGTAGATGACGGAGAAATTTATTTAGTACAGTCCGGAAAGAAGGGCAAGAAGAATGCCCAGGGAAACAAACAATCTGATCCACGATCAGAGGACTTTGAAGGGCGAAAGAAAAGTGGTGAATGTTTCAAATGCGGTAAAAAGGGACATATGGCAAGGGATTGCAAGAAAAATAAGAAGGCAGCTATGGAGGATAAAAATGAAGAGGGTGAGGACTGACTATATGATAGTCAAGAATCACTGGATAGGAATAACGAAGAAAGGACAAATGAGAATGTGATAGACAGAGCAGAGAATGTGTTAGGAGAAATAGAGGAAGTGCAGGAAGCTACCGATAGTGAAGACAATGAAATATTAGACCTAGCCTTATTGAGCTTGGAGCTCTATTTGGCTGACACGAAACCAGAAGTTACACTCCTGGTAGAAGGGAGGGAAGTCAAATTTCTGTGTGACTCAGGGGCATCACGAACCCTGGTACACACCTCCAAACTACTGGAGAATTCAGAGTCACATGATTACATATTAGTGAAAGCAGCTAATGGACAGCTGTATCGGGAGCCTCCCTCCCATAATATTGCAATAACAGATCCTGTTTCAGGATTAACCCAGAAAAGTAAAATTGTTGTTTCTGTGAAATGCCCAGTGAACCTTTTGGGCAGAGACCTTATGCAACTATTTGGCATAGCAGTAGTCACAACCATGCAGGGTATGGAAGCACAGCGACAAATTAATACTTTTGCAGTGCAATCGGAGGGTGAAACATTTTATTGGTACAGCCAGAACTTGGTTACGACTGGTCCTGGGGCAATAACTGGAGAGTTAATGAATGTAGCTATCAGTAAGTTCCCCTCCCTTTGCATTGACATACAACATCTGTTGCACTGTACTCTGTATTATTGTAATACACCAGGACCTGACAAAGAATATGAGCAAGAATTGTTTAAAAACCGTGCAAACAGATTAGTATTGCGTAATCTGTACTGGGACATGAAAGGGAATAGTGTAGTTAGCTGTTCATTGCCCCAAGAGTTCTTTGCACTGTATAAATCAAATCGATTACCACATGTTAGTTTAACTAAGGACAAGAGTATGAAATGGGCAGATCTAGGAGAAAAAGTCAGAAAATGGGAAAAGCAGACAGAGTCAGAACTGTCAGAACAAGGAGTACAAAGACAGAAATTGAATTGGATAACACAGACATACCCAGCTGTACACTTGCAGTCAAGCGGGGACAGCTGAGAAGCACTCTTATTAGAAGAGGAAGAAAAAGCTTTATTAGACAAGGTCAACAGGGAAATCAGATGTAGGACTTATTTGTACAGCAGGACCAGTTACCATCATGCCAAAGTCAGCATTTAGACCACAAAAAAGGCAGTACCCCTTAAGAAAAGATGCAGAAGCAGGTATTAAACCTATTATAGCAGCTTTACTTAAGGAAGGAATACTGGTGGAATCACCTGATTCACCATGTAACACACCCTTATTTCCAGTTAAGAAAGCAAATGGAGAGTGGCGTATGGTCCAAGATTTGCAAGCTGTAAATGACGCAGTAATACCAAGGGCACCTAAGGTGCCAGATCCACACACACTATTGAATGATCTAAAGCCTCAACAAAAATATTTTTCTGTAGTAGATATTAGCAATGCATTCTTTTCAATACCGATACACCCTGACAGCCAGTATTGGTTTGCATTTACATTTCAGGGGAAACGGTATACATATACGCGACTACCACAGGGATATTGTGAAAGTCCAATGATATTCTCACAAGAGATGGCAAGTAACTTGGCGGGGTTTACCCCACCGAAAGGTAGTCAGATTTTACTTTATGTTGATGACATCCTGCTGGCAGCCCCCACCCAGCAAGATTGTAAGGAAGACACTATAGCATTATTGAAATTCTTAGCCGCTGAAGGACACAAAGTAAGCAAAGATAAATTCCAGCTTTGGAGAAAACAAGTTAAGTACCTTGGATATGTAATATCCAAAGAGGGTAGGACATTAGATGAAGACAGAAAAATAGCAATCTTACAAGCACCAAAACCCACAACCAAGAAGGAAATGATGTCTTTTCTTGGCACGACTAATTTTTGTCGGAGCTGGATCCCAAACTATGCTTTGGAATCTGCACCATTAACTAACCCAATTTTTAAGAAGCCTATGGCAGTGCAAGATTTGATACAATGGACACCAGAAGCAGAATTAGCTTTTTGTAAACTAAAACAGTTGATAGCATCCTCATTAGTTTTAGGATTGCCAAACTATCATAAACATTTCTTCCAAACCGTAGATTGTAAGCAAGGTTATATGACGTCAGTACTGACACAACAACATGGGGCAACCCCATTGCTTACTATTCATCACAACTGGACCCAGTGGCGCGGTCTTTGCCCCACTGTGTACAAGCAGTAGTTGCAGCCGCAATGGCAGTGCAGACTTCGGCCTCAGTAGTATTATTCCACCCTCTCACATTGAGAGTGCCTCATGCAGTCGCGATTATTTTACTGCAAGAGAAGATAGCATATCTTTCCCCTGCTAGGCA
This sequence comes from Protopterus annectens, assembly GCF_019279795.1. Classification (NCBI taxonomy): domain Eukaryota; kingdom Metazoa; phylum Chordata; order Ceratodontiformes; family Protopteridae; genus Protopterus; species Protopterus annectens. The sequence continues at coordinate 660,089,439 of NC_056730.1, forward strand.
TCTATCCTGTATGACTATCTTGTTGAGCCAACCTCACATGACAATTGAATGCTGTACAACTTTGAATCCGTCTACCTTGCTTCCAACTCCTGCAGATGGCACAGTGCACAGCTGCCTGCAGGTAATTGAGCAAAAGACACTGCCCAGAAAAGATCTCACGGATGTTCCCTTGGATGATGCCGAGGTGACATATTACGTGGACGGCTCATGCAGAAAGGGTCCTACAGGACGGAACCTAACAGGATATGCAGTAGTTTCTGATACTGAAATTATAGAAGCAAAACCTTTACCACATAGCTTATCTGCACAAGCAGCAGAATTGATTGCCTTGACACGAGCATGTACCTTAGCAAAGAATAAATGTGTGAACATTTTTACAGACAGCCAGTACACTTTTTCTACTGTACATGTTTTTGCGCAACAGTGGAAAAATCGAGGAATGGTGACATCTACTGGCAAACCGATTAATCATGCACAGTTTATTTTAGATTTGTTAGAATCAATTCACTTACCTCAGAAAGTAGCTATTTGTAAATGCATAGCTCATACCAAGCAACAAGATAGGATTTCAAAAGGCAATGCGAGAGATGACACAGCTGCAAAGCAAGCAGCCTCAGAAGCATTTCTTTTGAACGAAGAATTATAACCTTCTGAGATTTTAGACTTAGAAATGTTGAAAACAATGCAAACACTTACTACACAGGCAGAAAAACAAAAATGGGTAAGGCGAGGAGCACTCCTCAAGGAAGGACTGTACATCTCCAAAGAAGGAAAACCAATATTGCCATCTAATTTGTTTAGATATGCAGCTTTGTTGAGCCATGGGCAATGCCATGTCTCAACAGGGGAGATGGTACAGTTAGTCAACCGGGTATTCACTACATACGGATTTACAAACTATACAAAAAAATTTTGTTTATCATGCCACACTTGTAACAAACATCATGCACAGGGGGTGTTAAAGCCCAAGCAAGGGAGTTTCCCTACACCACCATATCCATTTCACACTATTTGTATGGATTTCATAGAATTGAGTAAATGTGAAAATAAACGTTACTGCCTTGTCATTGTAGATATGTTTTCCAAATGGGTGGAAGCCTTTCCGACTAAAAATCCAGATGCAGCTATGGTTGCAACGGCTCTGGTTAAAGAGATTATTCCTAGATTTGGTATACTGGAAAGGATCTACAGTGACAATGACACACATTTTGTAAATCAAACTATACAGCAACTCAGTAGATATTTTGGAATTTCTTTGAAAAACCATTGTGCATATCATCCTCAATCTGCAGGGTTGGTGGAGAGGCACAATGGGAATTTTAAGAACAAGCTTAGGAAGTTGATGTCAGATACACAAAAGAATTGGGTGTACTGCCTGCCCCTGGCACTGTTGAGCATGAGAACTGTTCGGAATGTGAAAGGATTGACCCCTTTTGAGATAATATTTGGGAGGGCATACTATACCCCTCAGTGGAAATCTCTCATGCCCACGGACCAGGAAGCAGGCTGTACACTAGCAAGATATATGGGACGTATGCTGAACTTTAAACATCTTTTGCAGTCTTCTGTTTTAGGTAAAGAGCCAAATCAACCATTGAAAGTGACAGTAGCCCCAGGCGACTGGGTCTGGGTGAAGATTGTCAAGCGGAAGAATTGGACCTCGCCAAAGTGGGAGGGACCTTACCAGGTCCTCTTGTTGACACCCACAGCAATCAAGATCGGTGAGAAATCCTCTTGGATCCATTTGACACACTGTAAACTTTGCAAAAACTTTGAGCTAGATAAAAATCTTGCTGTTTCGCAGAAAGACTAAACATGACAGAATCTAGAGCAAACAGGAATGCAGAACAACCCCAGAAGTATTGCATGGTTATCCTGTTAATTGTACTGACAACAATAATCTTTTTGCTGTGGCCCATCCTTTTTTCGGCCACACCAGCTGAACTGAATAAACGTGATGAGCCGACCATAGACTGGCACCCGAACTTTAACAATTATCAGGCAATTACACATGTGTATGCTGAGACTTTTAATGTTTCGAATTGCTGGATTTGCACAGCCATACCAACAGCATACGGGGGGTTATTAATGACTGCAGTCCCCCTAGGGGTCAATGAGACCTGGGAAAATTTGGTTTATGAGACTGTAGCTATCAAAGCACATGATAAGGTAGCACTGTATTTGCCTGTGACACAAAAGGGAATTGTATGTTTTTATAAGAATGACACAATTCAAGTGGGTTGGAGCAGGTGGAATGTGGCTGTACATTACAAATGTTATACCAAAGTGAACAGAATGGATACAGTTTGTAATTCAAAATAGCCAAGTGCAGCACAGCACGCCGACAGAGCTCGGAAACAGCGGCAATAAAAAATATAGAATCAAATTAATCACCATATAACGCTGTCTCCTAATGGCATGGCATATAGACACAGTCTCAAAGTCTCCAAAATTCAAAAGTAAGATATCCCAAACATCCAAACGTGCTACTGTGTTCATAAATACCAGTAGTAATAAATAATCCAAGGTTGCTGTTCAGCTCATAAAAATCGAATCTTTATTCACAGAATAACACAGATAGTAAGCGCTTTCACCTTTCGGCTTCTTCAGACTTTTCAAGCAGTAGAACTTAATCATTATTTAAATAACCCTCCAAAGGTTGCAATTGGTTGAAGGTTTTCAAAACTAAAGTGTAGTTTAAAGCGCTAGCACTATGTGAGTAATACACATACTATGATGTTAAAAACATTAAAACTTCTGTTAATCAGTTCCATAAGTGAACCGAAGACTAACATATAATACAAAAAATATAATAAAAACATTTAGAACCTAGAAGTGTTAAAAATGTCTAGCTAGAAATCAGACAGTTTGCACAACAGATATGGTTAACAAAAACAGTTGGAAACAAATTTCCCTATACTCACAAGCACTAACAGAATATGTATAAACACATAGTCAGGAACAACCAATACATAATTAACTCATTTGGGTCTGTAAATCCTCCTACTTCTCAAAAATGGTTTAATTTGGACTTTATCGTTCAAACCAGGTTGTTCGTCTGCCCTCCATCTGACTATCCATCTACTTTCACATTCTAAAGTTCTATTTATTAAATCACCTCCTCTATAATTTTCCTGCAAGTACTGTATGACACAAAAGTTAAAAATATGGTTGGGACCTGCTTCCTTACAATGTTTCGCCAGAGCATTGAACTCTGATCCTAGCCTAATGTGATAGTTATGCTCCCTTATACGATCTTTTAATGCTCTATTGGTCTTCCCAATATAGAACGCAGGGCATATGACACATTTGGCCAGGTAAACTACATTTTTACTATCACAACTAGTGTCTGTATGAAAATGAACATATATCCAGTGACAGGATGGGGAAATACCATATCTTTATTTATATGTATGCAGTGATTACATTTACCACATGGCACTGTATTCCTATCTGTTCTAATAATCCTTTTCTCATAATTCGCATTCTTAGGCCTACACAGTAGCCTTTTCAAGTTGGGTTTATTTCTAAATGCTATCTTTGGTTCAGGTCCTACTATTCTACTTATTTCACTATCGGACATTAAGATGCTCCAGTGTTTAGTCATCATGTCCCTCACTTCCCTTGTATCCCTAGTGAAAAACAAAGATGGTCTAGTTTCCATACTATTTGGTAACATGCTATCTTCTGGATGATTAATTTGTTCAGAGAAATATGGCCTTGCTCTGGTTGATCTTATCTCATGTACTTCCATAATAACCTTCTCTATTATTTTAGCATCATAGCCCCTTGCAATGAACTTAATCTTCAGTTCATCTACTTCTTTCATATAACTATCCTCCATAGGATTAAATCTGGACGCTCTTATAAACTGTCCTTTCAATATGTTATAAAATATATGCTGAGGATGCATACTCTTCCTATGGAGTAACGTGTTCCTATAACATAACTTCCTATGAATGGAGGTGTTCAAAAGTCCATTTTCCAACCTAATCATATCAACATCCAAATATGAAATCTTACTATCAGAATAGTTTAAAGTAAATTTTAAGAAGTCAGTGGAAGTACCCATATAGGTCACAAAACTTCTCAGGGTGTCTATATCCCCTAACCAAATAAAAAAGAGGTCGTCCACAAATCTGCGGTACATCCCTACAAATCTCTTAAACAGGTCAGATTTATACAAAAACTTATCTTCCCATGCTGCCATTACAAGATTGGCGTAGCTATTGGCACAAGACGTGCCCATAGCTACGCCATCTCTTTGAAGGTATATATTCTCTCCAAAAACAAAGACATTATTTGATAGAATAGTTTCCAGATATAATGTAAGCAATTCTATCTTATTAATCAAAAAATCTGAATGCAAGTTTAGGTAATCTTGTATATAGTGAATGCCTATGTCATTTGGTATTACAGTAAATAGGCTAACAACGTCCAAAGTAACCAAATAATACTGCTGGTCCTCACCTAATTGACCACTATATGTGTATAAATCTATTAAAAATTGTTTACTATCCTTAAGTATGTAACTGTTCATATCAACTAGAGGTCTTAATTGGGTCTCCGTGTAAACCGAAAGTGGCTCTGTGACCCACCCCTGTCCGGCAACAATCGGTCTCATCGGAGGCTCTGTTCGAGATTTGTGTATCTTCGGTAAACCCTGGATTACCGGTAAAACCGGATTTGTAACCTTAAAATATTCATACAACTCTTCAGTAATACTAGAAGACATTATTAGGTCATCAAGCATGTAATAGACCTCAAAAACTTTTACTTTCACTAACTCCATGTCTATCCTACGATAGAACTTTTCATCACTTAACATTTGTACCATTCTTTCATTGTAATCAGTAGAGTCCATAAGTACAATAGGGCCTCCTTTATCGGCTGGTCTAATGACCAATCTATTATCATTTTTTAGCTCATCTAGAGCTCCTCTTTGGTTATGATTCAGATTCTGGCCATGTTTAATGTACCTATTACTCTGAAAGTGGCTATGTATATCATTCTCCAACACCCTTCCAAAAACATCGACTATTGGGTGTAACTGTGGCACATAGGTACTAGTTGGACGAAATCGGGGTGCCTTAATGGAGTCATTGCTTGACCCAAAATCTAATCTAAGTTGTATATTCCTAGTAAACATTTTTGTACCAATAATTACATCAACAATATCGTCCCTACAAGAAGGAATGAAATTGAGGCCCTTGTTCAGTACTTGTTTTTCATATTCATTTAAAACTGTACTTGATAAATTCACCACTAATGAGTGGTCCTCTCCCACATCTTTTTTAAAGTGGGGCCATTGTATTCTTCCATTGAGCCCTTCCTTTTGTGTCTGCCCCTGCTGGCAGACCGTCTCCTTTCCGGAAACTTGTCCTGTGCTATGGGGAAAGGGGTATTCATCCTCTGTAGGTTGTTAGTGTTACCTACTGGCACTACTTTAGGTCTAACCACTACTTCTGTTGGTGTTAACATATTATGATTTAAAGGTGGGGTACACGTATGTTCACTGGATCCTTGTTGTTCTAAAGGTCCATTCCCCTCACCAATATTCACCCTAATATTGTCCTTATCCATGTTAAGATTATGCCTTCCTTCAATAGGGGACACCGCAGTGTTACTAATAACCCTATCACTAACATCCTCACTTAACACATGATTAACAGTGTTGTTGTCAACTTGAGATTCTACAGTATTCTCCGGAGGCTTCCGTTGAGAGGCTGTAGTTAATGTAGACGCATAACTGCGTCGGTTGTTATGCATATTCCCATTGTAATTACTATTAGAGTGTTCCCTAGGCCAAGTGAAAACATGATTATTACTAAAATCTCTTACATCTCTAATGATTTTAACTTTCTTCTGCTCAATGAGACGTTTTTCAAACAATAATACATCATCCAATACTCTTTCAAGTTTAGCATTCACATCAACATTAACATATTTCTTTTTAAAATCATCAAAGCACTGATTCACCATAGATCTCAAATTATTCTCTTCAGGTGTATGAAACTCAATGAGAAGTCTCATATAGCTAAAACTAAGCTCAATATTGAGCTGTTGCCATTTAAAAAGTAAATCAGGGAATCTATTCCCTGACGTGGGCATTTTTAAAATACGTAGCCCACGAGGTACAATCTTTTTAGCTAAACAAGCTTCAAAATACTGTCTTTGTACCTGTAGCTTCTTAAGTTTCATAAAAACAGTCTCTAAATCCTGTAAATCCTTGGTGGCATTCATATAATTCGTATCATTTTCAGCGTTGCTGTTTATTTCAACGCTCGGTTCAAACTCCAATAGTACATTGTCTCTACTGGTCAAACAAGCTTGAAAGCGCTCGACGCCCCTGCTAGCTCTTTCCGATGCCGATGGTACATATGCAAGTTCAATGTTCAAGTTGTTAGTATTAGCCATCCTCTTGGGCTGCCGCGCTATGTAAAAGTAAATAAAACAAAATAGCCAAGTGCAGCACAGCACGCCGACAGAGCTCGGAAACAGCGGCAATAAAAAATATAGAATCAAATTAATCACCATATAATGCTGTCTCCTAATGGCATATAGACACAGTCTCAAAGTCTCCAAAATTCAAAAGTGAGATATCCCAAACATCCAAACATGCTACTGTGTTCATAAATACCAGTAGTAATAAATAATCCAAGGTTGCTGTTCAGCTCATAAAAATCGAATCTTTATTCACAGAATAACACAGATAGTAAGCGCTTTCACCTTTCGGCTTCTTCAGACTTTTCAAGCAGTATAACTTAATCATTATTTAAATAACCCTCCAAAGGTTGCAATTGGTTGAAGGTTTTCAAAACTAAAGTGTAGTTTAAAGTGCTAGCACTATGTGAGTAACACACATACTATGATGTTAAAAACATTAAAACTTCTGTTAATCAGTTCCATAAGTGAACCGAAGACTAACATATAATACAAAAAATATAATAAAAACATTTAGAACCTAGAAGTGTTAAAAATGTCTAGCTAGAAATCAGACAGTTTGCACAACAGATATGGTTAACAAAAACAGTTGGAAACAAATTTCCCTATACTCACAAGCACTAACAGAATATGTGTAAACACATAGTCAGGAACAACCAATACATAATTAACTCATTTGGGTCTGTAAATCCTCCTACTTCTCAAAAATGGTTTAATTTGGACTTTATCGTTCAAACCTGGTTGTTCGTCTGCCCTCCATCTGACTATCCATCTACTTTCACATTCTAAAGTTCTATTTATTAAATCACCTCCTCTATAATTTTCCTGCAAGTACTGTATGACACAAAAGTTAAAAATATGGTTGGGACCTGCTTCCTTACAATGTTTCGCCAGAGCATTGAACTCTGATCCTAGCCTAGTGTGATAGTTATGCTCCCTTATACGATCTGCAGTCCCCCTAGGGGTCAATGAGACCTGGGAAAATTTGGTTTATGAGACTGTAGCTATCAAAGCACATGATAAGGTAGCACTGTATTTGCCCGTGACACAAAAGGGAATTGTATGTTTTTATAAGAATGACACAATTCAAGTGGGTTGGAGCAGGTGCAATGTGGCTGTACATTACAAATGTTATACCAAAGTGAACAGAATGGATACAATTTGTAATTCGAATTATGACTCATTTCTTGAGTCCATGCATAAGACTATTGATGAAGTGATACTTTTTAAGCAACTGTCTGTAATAGGAAAATGTTTCATGCAGGGCAGCCATTTCGTAGTAAAGTAACTACAAAGGTAGAGGATTATTTTGTGTGTGGTAAGAAAGCATATAAATGGTTACCTGAGAATTGGTCCGGCAGTTGTTTTTTGGGGTACCTGGTTCCGGCCATATGACACACTGCAGTTTTGCCTCAGGGAAATATTCGAAATACCCGAGATGAGCCAAGAAAGCTGTCAGAAAGCCTGAGAATCCAGTGGGACGGATCGAGGCAGGCTGGAAAGACCATCATACCATGGATACCAAGCTGACGCACATGGACTTGAGTGATGCTGTCATATCATGGGCAGGCATATTACCAGCATATGGAGCGGCAAAATCGATTTGGGAACTGCGAAAACTGTCTAAACTTCTCGAAGTAATGAGTAATGCAACTTTTTCTGCTCTTGAATTGATAACTGATGAACTGAATGCTATGAGAACTGTAGTGCTCCAGAACCGTATGGCTCTCGATTTCACCCTAGCGGCGAGAGGTGGTACGTGCGCTTTAATCAAAGAAGAGTGTTGTGCGTATATACCTGATTATCAACATGAGACAAACAATCACCTTGAGGTGATACAGCAAGTGTCGGCCATGACCAAACCAGGCCCCAACCCACTGACGGACTTTTTCCAGAATTTGTTTGGGGGGGTGGGGTACCTTCATAATGAACATATTAATAGCTGTCTGTGTGCGGATACTCCTGTTGGGAGTGTGTGTGTGTTGTGGCATACCCTGCATGAAAAAACTGATTAAAGAATTGATAGAAATGTCAGTATCTGAATCCTTGTATCAAAACACTGAAGTTGATAAATTGCTGGAAAATGAAATGCTTTCAGAAGTTTAAACTAAATGACTCACCTAACCGCAAATCCCACGTGGTTGGGAGAAGAAATTAACTGTTTATGCTTTTGAAGAGAATAAAAGTGTTAATAGGGGGGAAATGTAAGAAAAATATGTATTCACATATATAGTAAAATATGTATTCATATATGTTTTAGCATTATGCTTGCTGCATTAGAAGCCTAAAAGGGTTAGCACATTTATTCTGCTACAGGCTTGAAAATAATTGCATGTACTTTCTGACTTTGCTTCTGGTCAGCTCAGTGAATGACCTTGTTCATACACTGAGAAACAGATGATTTTGTTAGCGTTAGGAAAATAGAACAATACAGTATTCTGAAATGTTATTAGACTTAAGCAAATAACCTTGTTCATGTTGAGTGAACACTGCAGCTGTAGAGGAACTAGATAAAACTAAAGGCTGTAATCAGTATATGCTTTGTGCTCGAAGTAAGAAAGAATCATGAATTGTAACACCAAATCATTACAGACCGGTGCTCAGCAAGGCCACGTTGTTTTTGAGAAAACTTTCTCATCGGAACATTTATAATTGTTATATCAGCAGAAAAACTTAGTAAACACCTGTTTTAGAACAATGCTTAGAGTTATATTTAACAACGTCAGCTTAGAGGGCAATGGCTTGCAGAACAGTATAATAATGAAGTATTTCCTGTATACTGTCAGACAAATTTCTGAACTGCATTTTTGTCACCTTGTACAAGAATAAAGGAACCTTAACTGAACCTTGGCTGCATTGATCTTTGATTTTTCCTTTGACAGTACATCACCATTCTATGTGGAGAAAGGCTATATGTATATGTTCACCAATCGATGCGGAGTAAGGATATAGGTGCATCACCATTCTATGTGGAGTAAGGCTATAGGTACATGTACACCAATCTATGTGGAGTAAGGCTATAGGTACATGTACACCATTCTATGTGGAGTAAGGCTATAGGTACATGTACACCATTCTATGTTGAGCAAGGATATAGGTACATCACCATTCTATGTGGAGTAAGGCTATAGGTATATGTTCACCATTCAATGTGGAGTGAGGATATAGGCACATAGTCACCATTCTATGTAAAGTAAGGATATGGGTACATCACCCTTTTATGTGGAGTAAAGCTATAGGTACATGTTCACCTTTCTATGTGGAGTAAGGATATAGGTACATATTCACCATTCTATGTGGAGTAAGGCTATAGGTAGATGTACACCATTCTATGTGGAGTAAGGATATCGGTACATGTACACCATTCTATGAGGAGCAAGGATATAGCTACATTGCCATTCTATGTGGAGTAAAGATATAGGTACATCACCATTCTATGTGGAGTAAGGCTATAGGTACATGTACACCATTCTATGTGGAGTAAGGCTATAGGTACATGTACTCCATTCTATGTTGAGTAAGGATATAGGTACATCACCATTCTTTGTGGAGTAAGGCTATAAGTACATGTTCACCATTCGATGTGGAGTAAGGATATAGGTACATCACCATTCTATGTGGAGTAAGGATATAGGTACATGTGCACCATTCTATGTGGAGTAAGGATATAGGTACATGTACACCAGTCTATGTGGTGTAATGACATAGGTACATATACCCCATTTTATGTGAAGTAAGGCTATAGGTACATGTACACCATTCTATGTGGAGTAAGGATATAGGTACATGTACACCATTCTATCTGGGGTAAGGATATAGGTACATTACCATTCTATGTGGAGTAAGGCTATAGGTACATGTTCCCAATTCTATGTGGAGTAAAAATATAGGTACATCACCATTCTATGTGCAGTAAGGATATAGGTCCACATTCACCATTCTATGTGGAGTAAGCATATAGGTACATCACCATTCTATGTGGAGTAAGGCTATAGGTACATGTTCACCATTCTATGTGGAGTAAGGATATAGATACATCACCATTCTATGTGAAGAAAGGCTATAGGTACATGTTCACCATTCTATGTGGAGTAAGGATATGGGTACATCAACATTCTATGTAGAGTACGGATATAGGCACATCTCCATTCTATGTGGAGTAAGGCTCTTGGTACATGTACACCATTCTATGTGGAGTAAGGATATAGGTACATGTACACCATTCTATGTGGAGTAAGGATACTGGTACATATACACCACTCTATGTGGAGTAAGGCTATAGGTACATGTACACCTTTCTATTTGGAGTAAGGATATAGATACATCACCATTCTCTGTGGAGTAACGATATAGGTACATCATCATTCTATGTGGAGTAAGGCAATACGTACATGTTTACCATTCTATGTGTAGTAAGGATATAGGTACATCACCATTCTATGTGGAGTAAGGCTATAGGTTCTTGTACACCATTCTATGTGGAGTAAGGATATAGGTACATGTACACCATTCTATGTGGAGTAAAAATATAGGTACATCACCATTCTATGTGGAGTAAGGCTATACGTACATGTTCACCATCCTATGTGGAGTTAGGATATAGATACATCACCATTCTATGTGGAGTAAGGATAAGGTACATCACCATTCTATCTGGAGTAAAGCTATAGGTACATGTACACCATTCTATGTGGAGTAAGGATATAGGTACATGTACACCAGTCTATGTGGAGTAACGACATAGATACATATACACCATTCTATGTGGAGTAAGGTTATAGGTACATGTACACCATTCTATGTGGAGTAAGGATTTAGGTACATCACCATTCTATGTGCAGTAAGGCTATAGGTCCATGTTCACCATTCTATGTGGAGTAAGAATATAGGTACATGTACACCATTCTTTGTGGAGTAAGAATATAGGTACATGTACACCATTCTATGTGGAGTAAGGATATAGGTACATGTGCACCATTCTATGTGGAGTAAGGACATAGGTACATATTCACTAGTCTATGTAGAGTAAGGCTATATCTGCAATATCTGCAAAAAGTAGATAAAGAATTAGCTTATCCTATTTCCATCTTGATAAATAGAACTATTAAGGAAGGATCCATCCCTACCATCTGGAAAATCTCACACATCATCCCCCTACACATAGGTGGGAATTCTAAAGACTATTCAAACTATCGGCCCATAGCCCTTCTATCCCCCTTAGCAAAAATAATGGAAAAATGCATCCATCATCAGCTATTAGGTCATCTCACTCAACATAACATACTAGCTAAAACCCAACATGGCTTTAGGCCATTCCATAGTACCACTACTGCCCTTCTATTCTTTACTGACACCATTAATAAATGCCGCAATAACAATATACTCTCTTCAGCTATATTTATTGATCTTTCTAAGGCTTTTGATATGGTAAATCACACCTTGCTTATATATCTTCTCAAATCACTTTCCCTAGATTCTCTATCAATAAAATGGTTTATTTCATACCTGAGCAACAGACAACAGGCTGTGCTTTGGGAGAATAATCACAGGGCTCCAATCTAGGCCCCCTCTTATTCTCAGTTTTTATTAATGATCTCCACTTAGCTAGTCCCAATGCAACTTGTATGCAATATGCAGATGATTCCACTTTAATCTGTCCAGCTAAATCAGCAGCTGAACTTCAATCCCAAACCCAGAAGTTTTTTAACATAGTTGAGACATGGTTCATAAAGCGCTGCCTCCTTTTGAATCCCAAAAAAAAAAGCTCCTCCTCTTTACTCCCACTCACAGGTCAACAACTATAGACTTTTCAGTCATCTCTAATAATGGCACCCTCTTATCACCAGACTCTACCACCAAACTTCTAGAGGTCACAATAGATAACAACCTTAACTTTGATACCCATATTAATAACATTATAAAATCAGTTAATAGAAAAATGAGCTCCCTGTACAGAATCAAACCCTTCCTAACATCAATAGCAAGAACTACCATTGCCCACTCCTATCTAATCTCTAGTCTTCTCTATGCCTCGCCAATCTATACCAACCTATCCAAAAATAATCTTATCAAACTAGCTACTTCATATAACGACATTGCTAGATTTGCCACTGGTAAATCCTTTAGAACCCATCACTGTCATAACGTCAAACACCTTGGGTAGCTTGAACTACAGAATCTGCTTGAACTCAACCAAATTACTGTTGCTCATAAGATCCTTAACCAGTCTAACAATACTCCAATACTCTTAGACCTTATAACCCCTTATAGAAATCTTAATGCCTTGCGTTCATCAAATAAACTCCAAATTAAAATTAGTAAGTCTAACAACATGGCAGGAGACTCTCTGTTCTCAAATGCAATTGGGAAAAAATGGAACCTTCTACCTAGTGAACTTACATCCTTTCCGTCCTTACCACTCTTTAAACAAAAACTGAAAATGTTCCTGAAAATACATTGGCTATGCCCCTGTTGCAACCCTGGCTAATCAATAATTACTACTGCTATGAACATCTTTTTTCAAACTCTACTGTCACTCAGTAAATAAATGTCCTGTACTGCAACATGCAAGCATTTATGCAGCAATGGAATACTGTATTAACTTCTGGTGTATATACATATTTAGCTCAATATACCGTAAATAGTTTTAGGAAATGTGTACATATATTCATCTATGTCTATTTTTATGTAACATAAAATTATCTCACTTGATATGTCTTGGCGCTTTTCTCCCCGGGCCTCCACTAAAAATGGACATGTATCCAGTTGGACTAGCCCAGTCAACAAATGTAAAACAAAATAAATAAGAAGGTAAATATAAGTACATGTACACCATTCTATGTGGAGTAAGGCTATAGGTACATGTACACCACTCTGTGTGGAGTAAGGCTATAGGTACATGTACACCATTCTATGTAGAGTAAGGCTGCAGGTAGATGTTCAGCATTCTATGTGGAGTAAGGGTATAGATGCAAGTTCACCATTCTATGTGGAGTAAGGCTATAGGTAGACGTACACCATTCTATGTGGAGTAAGGATATAGATACATGTACACCATACTATGTGGGGTAAGGATATAGGTACATCACCAATCTATGTGAAGTAAAGATATAGGTACATCACTATTCTATGTGGAGTAAGGCTATAGGTACATAGACACCATTCTATGTGGAGTAAGGCTACAGGTACATTTACACCATTCTATGTGGAGTAAGGATATAGGTACATCACCATTCTTTGTAGAGTAAGGCTATAGATACATGTGCACCATCCTATGTGGAGTAAGGATATAGATACATCACCATTCTCTGTGGAGTAACGATATAGGTACATCATCATTCTATGTGGAGTAAGGCAATACGTACATGTTTACCATTCTATGTGGAGTAAGGATATAGGTACTTCAGCTTTCTATGTGTAGTAAGGATATCAAAATATCACCATTCTATGTGGAATAAGGCTATAGGTTCTTGTACACCATTCTATGTGGAGTAAGGATATAGGTACATGTACACCATTCTATGTGGAGTAAAAATATAGGTACATCACCATTCTATGTGGAGTAAGGCTATATGTACATGTTCACCATCCTATGTGGAGGAAGGATATAGATACATCACCATTCTATGTGGAGTAAGGATATAGGTACATCACCATTCTATCTGGAGTAAAGCTATAGGTACATGTACATCACTCTATGTGGAGTAAGGATATAGGTACATGTACACCAGTCTATGTGGAGTAACAACATAGGTACATATACACCATTCTGTGTGGAGTACGGTTATAGGTACATGTACACCATTCTTTGTGGAGTAAGGATATAGGTACTTGTACACCATTCTATGTGGAGTAAGGATATAGGTACATGTTTCCCATTCTATGTGGAGTAAGGATTTACGTACATCACCATTCTGTGTGCAGTAAGGCTATCGGTCCATGTTCACCATTCTATGTTGAGTAAGGATATAGGTACATCACCATTCTATGTGGAGTAAGGCTATAGGTACATGTTCACCATTATATGTGGAGTAAAGATATAGAAACATCACCATTCTATGTGGAGAAATGCTATAGGTACATGTTCACCATTCTATGTGGAGTAAGGATATAGGTACATCACCATTCCATGTGCAGTAAGGCTATAGGTACATGTACACCATTCTTTGCGGAGTAAGAATATAGGTACATGTACACCATTCTATGTGGAGTAAGGATATAGGTACATGTACACCATTCTATGTGGAGTAAGGACATAGGTACATATTCACTAGTCTATGTAGAGTAAGGCTATATCTGCAATATCTGCAAAAAGCAGATAAAGAATTAGCTTATCCTATTTCTATCTTGATAAATAGAACTATTAAGGAAGGATCCGTCCCTACCATCTGGAAAATCTCACACATCATCCCCCTACACAAAGGTGGGAATTCCAAAGACTATTCAAACTATCGGCCCATAGCCCTTCTATCCCCCTTAGCAAAAATAATGGAAAAATGCATCCATCATCAGCTATTAGGCCATCTCACTCAACATAACATACTAGCTAAAACCCAACATGGCTTCAGGCCATTCCATAGTACCACTACTGCCTTTCTATCCTTTACTGACACCATTAATAAATGCCGCAATAACAATATAATCACACCTTGCTTATATATCTACTCAAATCACTTTCCCTAGATTCTCTATCAATAAAATAGTTCACTTCATACCTGAGCAACAGACAACAGGCTGTGCTTTGGAAGAATAATCTATCATCTCACCTAACAGTTACACTGGGTGTACCACAGGGCTCCAATCTAGGTCCCCTCTTATTCTCAATTTTTATTAATGATCTCCACTTAGCTATTCTAAATGCAACTTGTATGCAATATGCAGATGATTCTACTTTAATCTGTGCAGCTAAATCAGCAGCTGAACTTCAATCCCAAACCCAGAAGTTTTTTAACATAGTTGAGACATGGTTCATGAAGCGCTGCCTCCTTTTGAATCCCAAAAAAACAAAGCTCCTCCTCTTTACTCCCACTCACAGGTCAACAACAATAGACTTCTCAGTCATCTCTAATAATGGCACCCTCTTATCACCAGACTCTACCACCAAATTTCTAGGGATCACAATAGATAACAACCTTAACTGTGATACCCATATTAATAACATTATAAAATCAGTTAATAGAAAAATGAGCTCCCTGTACAGAATCAAATCCTTCCTAACACCAATAGCAAGAACTACCATTGCCCACTCCTATCTAATCTCTAGTCTTCTCTATGCCTCGCCAATCTATACCAACCTATCCAAAAATAATCTTCTCAAACTAGCTACCTCCTATAACAACATTGCTAGATTTGCCACTGGTAAATCCTTTAGAACCCATCACTGTCATAACCTCAAACACCTTGGGAAGCTTGAACTACAGAATCTGCTTCAACTCAACCAACTTACTGTTGCTCATAAGATCCTTAACCAGCCTAACAATACTCCAATACTCTTAGACCTTATAACCCCTTATAGAAATCTTAATGCCTTGCGTTCATCAAATAAACTCCAAATTAAAATTAGTAAGTCTAACAACATGGCAGGAGACTTTCTGTTCTCAAATGCAATTGGGAAAAAATGGAACCTTCTACCTAGTGAACTTACATCCCTTCCTTCCTTACCACTATTTAAACAAAAACTGAAAATGTTCCTGAAAATACATTAGCTATGCCCTTGTTGCAACCCTGACTAATCAATAATTACTACTGCTACGAACATCTTTTTTCAAACTCTACTGTCACTCAGTAAATAAATGTCCTGTACTGCAACTTGAAAGCATTTATGCAGCAATGGAATACTGTATTAACTTCTGGTGTATATAAATATTTAGCTCAATATACCATAAATAGTTTTAGGAAATGTGTACATATATTCATCTATGTCTATTTTTATGTAGCATAAAATTATCTCACTTGATATGACTTGGAGCTTTTCTCCCCGGGCCTCTACTAAAAATTGACATGTACCCAGTTGGACTAGCCCGGTCAACAAATGTAAAACAAAATAAATAAAAAAATAAATATAAGTACATGTACACCTTTCTATGTGGAGTAAGGATATAGGTACATGTACACCATTCTATGTCGAGTAAGGATATAGGTACATCACCATTCTATGTGGAGTAAGGCTATAGGTACATGTACATCATTCTATGTAGAGTAAGGCTGCAGGTAGATGTTCACCATTCTATGTGGAGTAAGGATATAGATGCAAGTTCACCATTCTATGTGGAGTAAGGCTATAGGTAGATGTACACCATTCTATGTGGAGTAAGGATATAGATACATGTACACCATACTATGTGGGGTAAGGATATAGGTACATCACCATTCTATGTGGAGTAAAGATATAGATGCATCACCATTCCATGTGGAGTAAGGCTATTGGTACATGTACACCATTCTATGTGGAGTAAGGATATGGGTACATCAACATTCTATGTGGAGTAAGGATATATGTATATCTCCATTCTATGTGGAGTAAGGCTATCAGTACATGTACACCATTCTATGTGGAGTAAGGATATAGGTACATCTCCATTCTTTGTGGAGTAAGGCTATAGGTACATGTTCACCATTCTATGTGGAGTAAGGATATAGGTACATCACCATACTATGTGAAGTAAGTCTACAGATACATGTTCACCATTCTATGTAGAGAAAGGATATAGATACATCAGCATTCTATGTGGAGTAAGGATATAGGTACATCACCATTCTATGTGGAGTATGGCTAAAGGTACATGTTTACCATTCTATGTTGAGTAAGGATATAGGTACATAACCATTCTATGTGGTGTAAGGCTATATGTACATGCACACCATTCTGTATGGAGTAAGGATATAGGTATATGTACACCAGTCTATGTAGAGTAACGACATAAGTACATGTACCCCATTCTATGTGGAGTAAGGCTATAGGTACATGTACACCATTCTATGTGGAGTAAGGATATAGGAACATGTACACTATTCTATTTGGTGTAAAGATATAGGTACATCACCATTCTATGTGGAGTAAGGATATAGGTACATCACCATTCTATGTGGTGTAAGACTATAGGTACATGCACACCATTCTATGTGGAGTAAGGCTATAGGTACATGTTCCCCATTCTATGTGGAGTAAGGATATAGGTACATCACCATTCTATGTGGAGTAAGGCTATAGGTACATGTTTACCATTCTATGTGGAGTAAGGATATGGGTACATCAACATTCTATGTGGAGTAAGGATATATGTATATCTCCATTCTATGTGGAGTAAGGCTATCAGTACATGTACAACATTCTATGTGGAGTAAGGACATAGGTACATGTACACCATTCTATGTGGAGTAAGGATTGGTACATATACACCACTCTATGTGGAGTAAGGCTATAAGTACATGTACACCATTCTATGTGGAGTTAGGATATAGGTACATCACCTCACTATGTGGAGTATGGATATAGATACATCACCATTCTATGTGGAGTAAGGCTATAGGTCCAAGTTCACCATTCTATGTGGAGTAAGGATATAGGTACATCACCATTCTATGTGGAGTAAGGCTATAGGTACATGTTCACCATTCTGTGTGGAGTAAGGATTTAGGCACATCACCATTCTATGTGCAGTAAGGCTATAGGTCCATGTTCACCATTCTATGTGGAGTAAGGATATAGGTACATCACCATTCTATGTGGAGTAAGGCTATAGGTACATGTTCACCATTCTGTGTGAAGTAAAGATATAGATACATCACCATTCTATGTGGAGAAAGGCTATAGGTACATATTCACCATTCTATGTGGAGTAAGCATATAGGTACATCAACATTCCATGTGGAGTAAGGATATAGGTATATCAGGAAGCCAAGGTGGTACAGCGGTAGCATTGTTGCCACACAGCAAGAGGTTCTCCTGTTCGATTCTCAGCTGGAGTGCCTTCTGTGTGGAGTCTGCATGTCCTCCCCGCGGTCGAGCGGGTTCCAAAAGACATGCATGAATGGGCGTGCCTTCGCTGAAGGTTGTGCGGTGGGCTGGCAACTCGCCATTATAAAAATCTACTGCCAATCATTAGCAGACCGGAGTTCCGCTGTGGCGACCCCTAACAGGGAAAAGCCAAAAACACAAACAAACGATTCTATGTGTTGTAAGACTATGGGTACATGTACACCATTCTATGTGGAGTAAGGATATAGGTACATGTACACCATTCTATAGGGAGTAAGGATATTTGTGCATATACACCACTCTAGGTGAAGTAAGGCTATAGGTACATGTACACCATTCTATGTGGAGTAAGGATATAGGTACATCACCTCTCTATGTGGAGTAAAGCTATAGATACATGTACACCATTCTATGTGGAGTAAGGATATAGATATATCACCATTCTATGTGGAGTAAGGACATAGGTGCATGTACACCATTCTATGTTGAGTAAGGACATAGGTACATATACACCATGCTATGTGGAGTAAAACTATAGGTACATATACACCATTCTATGTCAAGTAAGGATATAGGTACATCATCATTCTATGTGGAGTAAGGCTATAGGTACATGTACCCCATTCTATGCAGATTAAGGATATAGGTACATGTACACCAGTCTATGCGGAGTTAGGATATAGGTACATCACCATTCTATGTGGAGTAAGGCTAAAAGTACATTTTCACCATTCTATGTGGAGTAAGGATATAGGTACATCACCATTCTATGTGGAGTAAGGCTATAGGTACATGTTCGCCATTCTATGTGGAGTAAGGATATAGGTACATTACCATTCCATGCGGAATAAGGCTATTTGTACATGTTCACCATTATATGTGGAGTAAGGATATAGCTATTTGTACATGTTCACCATTATATGTGGAGTAAGGATATAGATTCACCACCATTCTATGCAGAGTAGGGATATAGGTACATCACCATTCTATGTGGAGTAAGGCTATAGGTATATGTGCACTATTCTATATGGAGTAAGGATATAGGTTACATGTAGACCATTGTATGTGTAGTAAAGATATAAATACATAACCCTTCTATGTGGAGTAAGGATATAGATACATCACCATTTTATGTGGAATAAGGATATAGGTGCATGTTAACAATTCTATGTGGAGTAAGGATATAGGTACATGTACCCCATTTTATGTGGAGTAAGAATATAGGTATGTTTACACCATTCTATGTGGAGTAAGGCTATAGGTACATGTCCATCATTCTATTTTGAGTAAGGATATAGTTACATGTTCACCATTCTATGTAGAGTAAGGATATAGGTACATCACCATTCTATGTGGAGTAAGGATATAGGTACATGTACACCATTCTAGGTGGAGTAAGGCTATAGATGCATGTTCACCATTCTATGTGGAGTAAGGATATAAGTACATGTTCAATATTCTATGTGGAGTAAGGCTATAGGACGATGTACACCATTCTATGTGGAGTAAGGATATAGGTACATGTACACCTATATATGTGGAGTAAAGATATAGGTACATCACCATTCTATGTAAAGTAAAGATATAGGTACATCACCATTCTATGTGGAGTAAGGCTATAGGTACATGTACACCATTCTATGTGCAGTAAGGCTATAGGTACATGTACACCATTCTATGTGGAGTAAGGATAAGGATATATCACCATTCTATGTGGAGTAAGGCTATAGGTACATGTTCACCATTCTATGTGGAGTAAGGATATAGGTACATCACCATTCTATGTTGAGTAAGTCTATTGGTACATGTACACCATTCTATGTAGAGTAAGGATATAGGTACATGTACACCATTCAATGTGGAGTAAGGCTATAGGTACATGTACACCATTCTATGTGGAGTAAGGCTATA
Source organism: Protopterus annectens (assembly GCF_019279795.1). NCBI lineage: Eukaryota > Metazoa > Chordata > Ceratodontiformes > Protopteridae > Protopterus > Protopterus annectens. The sequence goes on from NC_056730.1 coordinate 660,109,771, forward strand.
GGCACATGTACACATTTCTATTTTGAGTAAGGTTATACGTACATGTTCACCATTCTATGTTGAGTAAGGATATAGGTACATGTTCACAATTCTATGTTGAGTAAGGCTATAGGTAGATGCACACCATTCTATTTGGAGTAAGGATGTAGGTACATGTACACAATTCTATGTGGAGTAAGGATATAGGTACATCACCATTCTATGTGGAGTAAGGATATAGGTACATCACCATTCTATGTGGAGTAAAGATATAGGTACATTACCATTCTATGTGGAGTAAGGATATAGGTACATGTACACCATTCTATGTGAAATAACGTCATATGTACATCACCATTCTATGTGGAGTAAGGCTATAGGTACATGTTCACCATTCTATGTGGAGTAAGGATATAGGTACATCACCATTCTATGTAAAGTAAGGCTATAGGTACATGTTCACCATTCTATATGGAGTAAGGATATAGATACATCACCATTCTATCTGGGGTAAGGATATAGTTTCATCACCATTCTATGTGGAGTAGTGATATTGGAACATCACCATTCTATGTGGAGTAAGTCTATAAATACATTTACACCATTTTATGTGGAGAAAGGATATAGGTACATGTACACCATTCTATGTGCAGTAAAGATATAGGTACATCACCATTCTAATTGGAGTATGGCTATAGGTACATGTTCACCATTCTATGTGGAGTAAGGATATAGGTACATCACCATTCTGTGTGGAGTAAGGATATAGATACATGTTCACCATTCTATGTGGAGTAAGGATATAGGTACAGATTCACTAGTCTATGTAGAGTAAGGCTATATCTGCAATATCTGCAAAAAGCAGATAAAGAATTAGCTTATCCTATTTCTATCTTGATAAATAGAACTATTAAGGAAGGATCCGTCCCTACCATCTGGAAAATCTCACACATCATCCCCCTACACAAAGGTGGGAATTCCAAAGACTATTCAAACTATCGGCCCATAGCCCTTCTATCCCCCTTAGCAAAAATAATGGAAAAATGAATCCATCATCAGCTATTAGGCCATCTCACTCAACATAACATACTAGCTAAAACCCAACATGGCTTCAGGCCATTCCATAGCACCACTACTGCCTTTCTATCCTTTACTGACACCATTAATAAATGCCGCAATAACAATATAATCACACCTTGCTTATATATCTACTCAAATCACTTTCCCTAGATTCTCTATCAATAAAATGGTTCACTTCATACCTGAGCAACAGACAACAGGCTGTGCTTTGGAAGAATAATCTATCATCTCACCTAACAGTTACACTGGGTGTACCACAGGGCTCCAATCTAGGTCCCCTCTTATTCTCAATTTTTATTAATGATCTCCACTTAGCTATTCTAAATGCAACTTGTATGCAATATGCAGATGATTCTACTTTAATCTGTGCAGCTAAATCAGCAGCTGAACTTCAATCCCAAACCCAGAAGTTTTTTAACATAGTTGAGACATGGTTCATGAAGCGCTGCCTCCTTTTGAATCCCAAAAAAACAAAGCTCCTCCTCTTTACTCCCACTCACAGGTCAACAACAATAGACTTCTCAGTCATCTCTAATAATGGCACCCTCTTATCACCAGACTCTACCACCAAACTTCTAGGGATCACAATAGATAACAACCTTAACTTTGATACCCATATTAATAACATTATAAAATCAGTTAATAGAAAAATGAGCTCCCTGTACAGAATCAAATCCTTCCTAACACCAATAGCAAGAACTACCATTGCCCACTCCTATCTAATCTCTAGTCTTCTCTATGCCTCGCCAATCTATACCAACCTATCCAAAAATAATCTTCTCAAACTAGCTACCTCCTATAACAACATTGCTAGATTTGCCACTGGTAAATCCTTTAGAACCCATCACTGTCATAACCTCAAACACCTTGGGAAGCTTGAACTACAGCATCTGCTTCAACTCAACCAACTTACTGTTGCTCATAAGATCCTTAACCAGCCTAACAATACTCCAGTACTCTTAGACCTTATAACCCCTTATAGAAATCTTAATGCCTTGCGTTCATCAAATAAACTCCAAATTAAAATTAGTAAGTCTAACAACATGGCAGGAGACTTTCTGTTCTCAAATGCAATTGGGAAAAAATGGAACCTTCTACCTAGTGAACTTACATCCCTTCCTTCCTTACCACTATTTAAACAAAAACTGAAAATGTTCCTGAAAATACATTAGCTATGCCCTTGTTGCAACCCTGACTAATCAATAATTACTACTGCTACGAACATCTTTTTCAAACTCTACTGTCACTCAGTAAATAAATGTCCTGTACTGCAACTTGAAAGCATTTATGCAGCAATGGAATACTGTATTAACTTCTGGTGTATATAAATATTTAGCTCAATATACCATAAATAGTTTTAGGAAATGTGTACATATATTCATCTATGTCTATTTTTATGTAACATAAAATTATCTCACTTGATATGACTTGGAGCTTTTCTCCCCGGGCCTCTACTAAAAATTGACATGTACCCAGTTGGACTAGCCCGGTCAACAAATGTAAAACAAAATAAATAAAAAAATAAATATAAGTACATGTACACCTTTCTATGTGGAGTAAGGATATAGGTACATGTACACCATTCTATGTCGAGTAAGGATATAGGTACATCACCATTCTATGTGGAGTAAGGCTATAGGTACATGTACATCATTCTATGTAGAGTAAGGCTGCAGGTAGATGTTCACCATTCTATGTGGAGTAAGGATATAGATGCAAGTTCACCATTCTATGTGGAGTAAGGCTATAGGTAGATGTACACCATTCTATGTGGAGTAAGGATATAGATACATGTACACCATACTATGTGGGGTAAGGATATAGGTACATCACCATTCTATGTGGAGTAAAGATATAGATGCATCACCATTCCATGTGGAGTAAGGCTATTGGTACATGTACACCATTCTATGTGGAGTAAGGATAAGGGTACATCAACATTCTATGTGGAGTAAGGATATATGTATATCTCCATTCTATGTGGAGTAAGGCTATCAGTACATGTACACCATTCTATGTGGAGTAAGGATATAGGTACATCTCCATTCTTTGTGGAGTAAGGCTATAGGTACATGTTCACCATTCTATGTGGAGTAAGGATATAGGTACATCACCATACTATGTGAAGTAAGTCTACAGATACATGTTCACCATTCTATGTAGAGAAAGGATATAGATACATCAGCATTCTATGTGGAGTAAGGATATAGGTACATCACCATTCTATGTGGAGTATGGCTAAAGGTACATGTTTACCATTCTATGTTGAGTAAGGATATAGGTACATAACCATTCTATGTGGTGTAAGGCTATATGTACATGCACACCATTCTGTATGGAGTAAGGATATAGGTATATGTACACCAGTCTATGTAGAGTAACGACATAAGTACATATACCCCATTCTATGTGGAGTAAGGCTATAGGTACATGTACACCATTCTATGTGGAGTAAGGATATAGATACATGTACACTATTCTATTTGGTGTAAAGATATAGGTACATCACCATTCTATGTGGAGTAAGGATATAGGTACATCACCATTCTATGTGGTGTAAGACTATAGGTACATGCACACCATTCTATGTGGAGTAAGGCTATAGGTACATGTTCCCCATTCTATGTGGAGTAAGGATATAGGTACATCACCATTCTATGTGGAGTAAGGCTATAGGTACATGTTTACCATTCTATGTGGAGTAAGGATATGGGTACATCAACATTCTATGTGGAGTAAGGATATATGTATATCTCCATTCTATGTGGAGTAAGGCTATCAGTACATGTACAACATTCTATGTGGAGTAAGGACATAGGTACATGTACACCATTCTATGTGGAGTAAGGATTGGTACATATACACCACTCTATGTGGAGTAAGGCTATAAGTACATGTACACCATTCTATGTGGAGTTAGGATATAGGTACATCACCTCACTATGTGGAGTATGGATATAGATACATCACCATTCTATGTGGAGTAAGGCTATAGGTCCAAGTTCACCATTCTATGTGGAGTAAGGATATAGGTACATCACCATTCTATGTGGTGTAAGGCTATAGGTACATGTTCACCATTCTGTGTGGAGTAAGGATTTAGGTACATCACCATTCTATGTGCAGTAAGGCTATAGGTCCATGTTCACCATTCTATGTGGAGTAAGGATATAGGTACATCACCATTCTATGTGGAGTAAGGCTATAGGTACATGTTCACCATTCTGTGTGAAGTAAAGATATAGATACATCACCATTCTATGTGGAGAAAGGCTATAGGTACATATTCACCATTCTATGTGGAGTAAGCATATAGGTACATCAACATTCTATGTGGAGTAAGGATATAGGTATATCAGGAAGCCAAGGTGGTACAGCGGTAGCATTGTTGCCACACAGCAAGAGGTTCTCCTGTTCGATTCTCAGCCGGAGTGCCTTCTGTGTGGAGTCTGCATGTCCTCCCCGCGGTCGAACGGGTTCCAAAAGACATGCATGAATGGGCGTGCCTTCGCTGAAGGTTGTGCGGTGGGCTGGCAACTCGCCATTATAAAAATCTACTGCCAATCATTAGCAGACCGGAGTTCCACTGTGGCGACCCCTAACCGGGAAAAGCCAAAAACACAAACGATTCTATGTGTTGTAAGGCTATGGGTACATGTACACCATTCTATGTGGAGTAAGGATATAGGTACATGTACACCATTCTATAGGGAGTAAGGATATTTGTACATATACACCACTCTAGGTGAAGTAAGGCTATAGGTACATGTACACCATTCTATGTGGAGTAAGGATATAGGTACATCACCTCTCTATGTGGAGTAAAGCTATAGATACATGTACACCATTCTATGTGGAGTAAGGATATAGATATATCACCATTCTATGTGGAGTAAGGACATAGGTGCATGTACACCATTCTATGTTGAGTAAGGACATAGGTACATATACACCATGCTATGTGGAGTAAAACTATAGGTACATATACACCATTCTATGTCGAGTAAGGATATAGGTACATCACCATTCTATGTGGAATAAGGCTATAGGTACATGTACACCATTCTATGTGGATTACGGATATAGGTACATGTACTCCAGTCTATGTGGAGTAAGGATATAGGTACATCACCATTCTATGTGGAGTAAGGCTAAAGGTACATTTTCACCATTATAGGTGGAGTAAACCATTCTATGTGGAGAAAGGCTATAGGTACATGTTCACCATTCTATGTGGAGTAAGGATATAGGTACATTACCATTCTATGCAGAGTAAGGCTATTTGTACATGTTCACCATTATATGTGGAGTAAGGATATAGCTATTTGTACATGTTCACCATTATATGTGGAGTAAGGATATAGATACATCACTATTCTATGCGGAGTAGGGATATAGGTACATCACCATTCTATGTGGAGTAAGGCTGTAGGTATATGTACACTATTTTATGTGGAGTAAGGATATAGGTACATGTAGACCATTGTATGTGTAGTAAAGATATAAATACATAACCCTTCTATGTGGAGCAAGGATGTAGATACCTCAGCATTTTATGTGGAATAAGGATATAGGTGCATGTTCACAATTCTATGTGGAGTAAGGATATAGGTACATGTACCTCATTCTATGTGGAGTAAGAATATAGGTACATTTACACCATTCTGCGTGGAGTAAGGCTATAGGTACATGTTCACCATTCTATTTTGAGTAAGGATATAGTCACATGTTCACCATTCTATGTAGAGTAAGGATATAGGTACATCACCATGCTATGTGGAGTAAGGATATAGGTACATGTACACCATTATAGGTGGAGTAAGGATATAGGTGCATGTTCACCATTCTATGTGGAGTAAGGATATAGGTACATGTTCACCATTCTATGTGGAGTAAGGCTATAGGACGATGTACACCATTCTATGTGGAGTAAGAATATAGGTACATGTACACCTATCTATGTGGAGTAAAGATATAGGTACATCACCATTCTATGTGAAGTAAAGATATAGGGACATCACCATTCTATGTGGAGTAGGGCTATAAGTACATGTACACCATTCTATGTGGAGTAAGTCTATAGGTACATGTACACCATTCTATGTGGAGTAAGGATAAAGATACATCACCATTCTATGTGGAGTAAGGCTATAGGTACATGTTCACCACTCTATGTGGAGTAAGAGTATAGGTACATCACCATTCTATGTGGAGTAAGGCTATTGGTACATGTACACCATTCTATGTGGAGTAAGGATATAGGTACATGTACAACATTCTATGTGGAGTAAGGCTATAGGTACATGTACACCATTCTATGTGGAGTAAGGCTATAGGCACATGTACACATTTCTATTTTGAGTAAGGTTATACGTACATGTTCACCATTCTATGTTGAGTAAGGATATAGGTACATGTTCACAATTCTATGTTGAGTAAGGCTATAGGTAGATGCACACCATTCTATTTGGAGTAAGGATGTAGGTACATGTACACAATTCTATGTGGAGTAAGGATATAGGTACATCACCATTCTATGTGGAGTAAGGATATAGGTACATCACCATTCTATGTGGAGTAAAGATATAGGTACATTACCATTCTATGTGGAGTAAGGATATAGGTACATGTACACCATTCTATGTGAAATAACGTCATATGTACATCACCATTCTATGTGGAGTAAGGCTATAGGTACATGTTCACCATTCTATGTGGAGTAAGGATATAGGTACATCACCATTCTATGTAAAGTAAGGCTATAGGTACATGTTCACCATTCTATATGGAGTAAGGATATAGATACATCACCATTCTATCTGGGGTAAGGATATAGTTTCATCACCATTCTATGTGGAGTAGTGATATTGGAACATCACCATTCTATGTGGAGTAAGTCTATAAATACATTTACACCATTTTATGTGGAGAAAGGATATAGGTACATGTACACCATTCTATGTGCAGTAAAGATATAGGTACATCACCATTCTAATTGGAGTATGGCTATAGGTACATGTTCACCATTCTATGTGGAGTAAGGATATAGGTACATCACCATTCTGTGTGGAGTAAGGATATAGATACATGTTCACCATTCTATGTGGAGTAAGGATATAGGTGCATCACCATTCGATGTGGAGTAAGGCTATAGATACATGTTCACCATTCAATGTGGAGTAAGGATATAGGTACATCATCATTCTATGTGGAGTAAGGATATAGGTACATGCACACCATTCTATGTGGAGTAAGGCAATAGGTATTTGTACACCATTCTATGTGGAGTAAGGATATAGGTACATGTACACCATTCTATGAGGAGCAAGCTATAGCTACATTGCCATGCTATGTGGAGTAAAGATATAGGTACATCACCATTCTATGTGGAGTAAGGCTATAGGTACATGTACTCTTTTCTACGACGAGCAAGGATTTAGCTACATTGCCATTCTATGTGGAGGAAAGATATAGGTACATCACCATTCTATGTGGAGTAAGGCTATAGGTACATGTACACCATTCTATGTGGAGTAAGGCTATAGGTACATGTACACCATTCTATGTTGAGTAAGGATATAGGTACATCACCATTCTATGTGGAGTAAGGCTATAGGTACATGTTCACCATTCGATGTGGAGTAAGGATATAGGTACATCACCATTCTATGTGGAGTAAGGCTATAGGTACATGTACACCAATCTATGTGGAGTAAGGCTATAGGTACATGTACACCATTCTATGTGGAGTAAGGCTATCGGTATATGTTCACCATTCGATGTGGAGTAAGGATATAGGTACATATTCACCATTCTATGTAGAGTAAGGATATGGGTACATCACCCTTTTATGTGGAGTAAGGATATAGGTACATGTACACCCTTCAATGTGGAGTAAAGCTATAGGTACATGTTCACCTTTCTATGTGGAGTAAGGATATAGGTACATATTCACCATTCTATGTGGAGTAAGGCTATAGGTAGATGTACACCATTCTATGTGGAGCAAGGATATAGCTGCATTGCCATTCTATGTGGAGTAAAGATATAGGTACATCACCATTCTTTGTGGAGTAAGACTATAAGTACATGCTCACCATTCAATGTGGAGTAAGGATATAGGTACATCACCATTCTATGTGGAGTAAGGATATAGGTACATGTGCACCATTCTATGTGGAGTAAGGATATAGGTACATGTACACCAGTCTATGTGGTGTAACAACATAGGTACATATACCCCATTTTATGTGAAGTAAGGCTATAGGTACATGTACACCATTCTATGTGGAGTAAGGATATAGGTACATGTACACCATTCTGTTTGGGGTAAGGATATAGGTACATTACCATTCTATGTGGAGTAAGGCTATAGGTACATGTTCCCAATTCTATGTGGACTAAGGATATAGGTACATCACCATTCTATGTGCAGTAAGGATATAGGTCCATATTCACCATTCTATGTGGAGTAAGCATATAGGTACATCACCATTCTATGTGGAGTAAGGCTATAGGTACATGCATACCATTCTATGTGGAGTAAGGCTATAGGTACATGTACTCCATTCTATGTTGAGTAAGGATATAGGTACATCACCATTCTTTGTGGAGTAAGGCTATAAGTACATGTTCACCATTCGATGTGGAGTAAGGATATAGGTACATCACCATTCTATGTGGAGTAAGGATATAGGTACATGTGCACCATTATATGTGGAGTAAGGATATAGGTACATGTACACCAGTCTGTGTGTGTAATGACATAGGTACATATACCTCATTTTAAGTGAAGTAAGACTATAGGTACATGTACACCATTCTATGTGGAGTAAGGATATAGGCACATAAAAAAACATTCTATATGGGGTAAGGATATAGGTACATTACCATTCTATGTGGAGTAAGGCTATAGGTACATGTTCCCAATTCTATGTGGAGTAAGGATATAGGTACATCAGCATTCTATGAGTAGTAAGGATATAGGTCCACATTCACCATTCTCTGTGGAGTAAGCATATAGGTACATCACCATTCTATGTGGAGTAAGGCTATAGGTACATGTTCACCATTCTATGTGGAGTAAGGATATAGATACATCACCATTCTATGTGAAGAAAGGCTATAGGTACATGTTCACCATTCTATGTGGAGTAAGGATATGGGTACATCAACATTCTATGTAGAGTACGGATATAGGTACATCTCCATTCTATGTGGAGTAATGCTTCTGGTACATGTGCACCATTCTATGTGGAGTAAGGATATAGGTACATGTACACCATTCTATGTGGAGTAAAAATATAGGTACATCACCATTCTATATGGAGTAAGGCTATACGTATATGTTCACCATCCTATGTGGAGTAAGGATATAGATACATCCCCATTCTATGTTGAGTAAGGATATAGGTACATTACCAGTCTATCTGGAGTAAAGCTATAGGTACATGTACACCATTCTATGTGGAGTAAGGATATAGGTACATGTACACCAGTCTATGTGGAGTAACGACATAGGTACATATACACCATTCTATGTGGAGTAAGGTTATAGGTACATATACACAATTCTATGTGGAGTAAGGATATAGGTACTTGTACACCATTCTATGTGGAGTAAGGATATAGGTACATCACCATTCTATGTGGAGTAAGGCTATAGGTACATGTTTCCCATTCTATGTGGAGTAAGGATTTAGGTACATCACCATTCTATGTGCAGTAAGGCTATAGGTACATGTTCACAATTATATGTGGAGTAAAGATATAGAAACATCACCATTCTGTGTGGAAAAATGCTATAGGTACATGTTCACCATTCTATGTGGAGTAAGGACATAGGTATATATTCACTATTCTATGTAGAGTAAGGCTATATCTGCAATATCTGCAAAAAGCAGCTAAAGAATTAGCTTATCCTATTTCCATCTTGATAAATAGAACTATTAAGGAAGGATCCATCCCTACCATCTGGAAAATCTCACACATCATCCCCCTACACATAGGTGGGAATTCCAAAGACTATTCAAACTATCGGCCCATAGCCCTTCTTTCCCCCTTAGCAAAAATAATGGAAAAATGCATCCATCATCAGCTAATAGGCCATCTCACTCAACATAACATACTAGCTAAAATCCAGCATGGCTTTAGGCCATTCCATAGTACCACTACTGCCCTTCTATTCTTTACTGACACCATTAATAAATGCCGCAATAACAATATACTCTCTTCAGCTATATTTATTGATCTTTCTAAGGCTTTTGATATGGTAAATCACACCTTGCTTATATATCTACTCAAATCACTTTCCCTAGATTCTCTATCAATGAAATGGTTCACATTATACCTGAGCAACAGACAACAGGCTGTGCTTTGGGAGAATAATCTATCATCTCACCTGCCAGTTACACTGGGTGTACCACAGGGCTCCAATCTAGGTCCCCTCTTATTCTCAATTTTTATTGATGATCTCCACTTAGCTATTCCCAATGCAACTTGTATACAATATGCAGATGATTCTACTTTAATCTGTACAGCTAAATCTGCAGCTGAACTTCAATCCCAAACCAAGAAGGTTTTTAACATAGTTGAGACATGGTTCATGAAGCACTGCCTCCTTTTGAATCCCAAAAAAACAAAGCTCCTCCTCTTTAATCCCACTCGCAGTTCAACACCTGTAGACTTCTCAGTCATCTCTAATAATGGCACCCTCTTATCACCAGAATCTTCCACCAAACTCGTAGGGATCACAACCTTAACTTTGATACCCATATTAATAACATTATAAAATCAGTTAATAGAAAAATGGGCTGCCTGTACAGAATCAAACCCTTCCTAACATCAATAGCAAGAACTATCATTGCCCACTCCCATCTAATCTCTAGTCTTCTCTATGCCTCACCAATCTATACCAACCTATACAAAAATAATCTACTCAAACTAGCTACCTCCTATAACAACATTGCTAAATTTTCCACTGGTAAACCCTTTAGAACCCATCACTGTCATAACCTCAAACACCTTGGGTGGCTTGAACTACAGAATCTGCTTCAACTCAACCAACTTACTGTTGCTCATAAGATCCTTAATCAGCCTAACAATACTCCAATACTCTTAGACCTTATAACCCCTTATAGAAATCTTAATGCCTTGCGTTCATCAAATAAACTCCAAATTAAAATTAGTAAGTCTAACAACATGGCAGGAGACTCTCTGTTCTCAAATGCAATTGGGAAAAAATGGAACCTTTTACCTAGTGAAATTACATCCCTTCCTTCCTTACCACTCTTTAAACAAAAACTGAAAATGTTCCTGAAAATACATTGGCTATGCCCTTGTTGCAAAACTGACTAATCAGTAATTACTACTGCTACGAAAATATTTTTTCAAACTCTACTCTCACTCAGTAAATAAATGTCCTGTACTGCAACATGAAAGCATTTACGCAGCAATGGAATACTGAATTAACTTCTGGTGTATATACATATTTAGCTCAATATACCGTAAATAGTTTTAGGGAATGTGTACATATATTCATCTATGTCTATTTTTATGTAACATATTTTATTTATTTTATTTTACTTTATTTTATTTATATTTGTTGACCGGGAGTGTCCGACTGGACGTAGGTCCATTTTCAGCAGTGGCCCGGAGAGAAAAGCTCCACAGTTAAAACAAACAGACAGTAGTTACATTGGATTACATAGCGATTAACAATTTTCATTATAATGTAACATCATAATGTAACATAAAATTATCTCACTTGATATGTCTTGGAGCTTTTCTCCACAGGCCTCTACTGAAAATGGACATGTATCCAGTTGGACTAGCCCGGTCAACAAATGTAAAATAAAATAAATAAAAAGATAAATATAAGTACATGTACACCATTCTATGTGGAGTAAGGATATAGGTACATGTACACCATTCTATGTGGAGTAAGGATATAGGTACATCACCATTCTATGTGGAGTAAGGTTATAGGTACATGTACACCATTCTATGTAGAGTAAGGCTACAGGTAGATGTTCACCATTCTATGTGGAGTAAGGATATAGATGCAAGTTCACCATTCTATGTGGAGTAAGGCTATAGGTAGAAGTACACCATTCTATGTGGAGTAAGGATATAGATACATGTACACCATACTATGTGGAGTAAGGCTACAGGTACATGTACACCATTTTATGTGGAGTAAGGATATAGGTACATCACCATTCTTTGTGGAGTAAGGCTATAGGTACGTGTTCACCATTCTATGTGGAGTAAGGATATAGGTACATCACCACACTATGTGGAGTAAGGCTATAGGTACATGTTCGCCATTCTATGTGGAGTAAGGATATAGATGCATCACCATTCTATGTGGAGTAAGGCTATAGGTACATGTTTGCCATTCTGTGTGGAGTAAAGATATGGGTACATCAACATTCTATGTGGAGTAAGGATATATGTACATCTCCATTCTATGTGAAGTAAGGCTATTGGTACATGTACACCATTCTATGTGGAGTAAGGATATAGGTCGAACAGCTTCCGAAAGACATGCGTGAATGGGCGTACCTTCGATGAACATTGGGCGGCGGGCTGTCAAGTTGGCACCATGTACACCATTCTATGTGGAGTAAGGATATAGATACATCACCATTCTATGTGGAGTAAGGACATAGGTACATGTACACCATTCTATGTGTAGTAAGGACATAGGTACATATACACCATGCTATGTGGAGTAAAACTATAGGTACATATACACCATTCAATGTCAAGTAAGGATATAGGTACATCACCATTCTATGGGGAGTAAGGCTATAGGTACATGTACACCATTCTATGTGGAGTAAGGATATAGGTACATCAACATTCTATGTGGAGTAAGGATATATGTACATCTCCATTCTATTTGAAGTAAGGCTATTGGTACATGTACACCATTCTATGTGGAGTAAAGATATAGGTACATGTACAACATTCTATGTGGAGTAAGGAGATTGGTACATATACACCACTCTATGTGGAGTAAAGCTATAGGTACATATACACCATTCTATGTGGAGTAAAGATATATGTACATCTCCATTCTATGTGAAGTAAGGCTATTGGTACATGTACACCATTCTATGTGGAGTAAGGATATAGGTCGAACAGCTTCCGAAAGACATGCGTGAATGGGCGTACCTTCGATGAACATTGGGCGGCGGGCTGTCAAGTTGGCACCATGTACACCATTCTATGTGGAGTAAGAATATAGATACATCACCATTCTATGTGGAGTAAGGACATAGGTACATGTACACCATTCTATGTGTAGTAAGGACATAGGTACATATACACCATGCTATGTGGAGTAAAACTATAGGTACATATACACCATTCAATGTCGAGTAAGGATATAGGTACATCACCATTCTATGGGGAGTAAGGCTATAGGTACATGTACACCATTCTATGTGGAGTAAGGATATAGGTACATCAACATTCTATGTGGAGTAAGGATATAGGTACATCAGGAAGCCGCAGTGGTACAGTGGTAGGGTTGTTGCCACACAGCAAGAGGTTCTCCTGTTTGATTCTCAGCTGGAGTGCCTTCTGTGTGGAGTCTGCATGTCCTCCCCGTGGTCGAACGGCTTCCGAAAGACATGCGTGAATGGGCGTACCTTCGATGAACATTGGGCGGCGGACTGTCAACTTGGCACCATAAAAATCTACCACCAATCATTAGCAGACCGGAGTTCCACTGTGGCGACCCCTAACTGAGAAAAGCCGAAAACACAAACAAACAAACAAACAAACCATTCTATGTGTTGTAAGGCTATCGGTACATGTACACCATTCTAGGTGGAGTAAGGATATAGGTACATGTACACCATTCTATGTGGACTAAGCACATTAGTACATATACACCACTCTAGGTGAAGTAAGGCTATAGGTACATGTACACCATTCTATCTGGAGTAAGGATATAGGTACATTACCTCTCAATGTGGAGTAACGCTATAGATACATGTACACCATTCTATGTGGAGTAAGGATATAGATACATCACCATTCTATGTGGAGTAAGGACATAGGTACATTTACACCATTCTATGTGTAGTAAGGACATAGGTATATCAACATTCTATGTGGAGTAAGGATATATGTACATGTACACCATTCTATGTCGTGTAAGGATATAGGTACATCACCATTTTATGGGGAGTAAGGCTATAGGTACATGTACACCATTCTATGTGGAGTAAGGATATAGGTACATCAACATTCTATGTGGAGTAAGGATATATGTACATCTCCATTCTATGTGAAGTAAGGCTATTGGTACATGTACACCGTTCTATGTGGAGTAAGGATATAGGTACATGTACAACATTCTATGTGGAGTAAGGATATTGGTACATATACACCACTCTATGTGGAGTAAATCTATAGGTACATATACACCATTCTATGTGGAGCAAGGATATAGGTACATCACCTCTATGTGGAGTAAGGATATAGACACATCACTAGTCTATGTGGAGTAAGGCTATAGGTACATGTACATAATTCTATGTGGAATTAGGCTATAGGTACATGTTTCCCATTCTATGTGGAGTAAGAATTTAGGTACATCACCATTCCATGTGCAGTAAGGCTATAGGTCCACGTTCACCATTCTATGTAGAGTAAGGATATAGGTACATCACCATTCTATGTGGTGTAAGGCTATAGGTACATGTTCACCATTCTATGTTTAGTAAGGATATAGGTACATCAACATTCTATGTGAAGTAAGGATATAGGTACATCAGGAAGCCGCAGTGGTACAGCGGTAGGGTTGTGGCCACACAGCAAGAGGTTCTCCTGTTCGATTCTCGGCTGGAGTGCCTTCTGTGTGGAGTCTGCATGTCCTCCCCGTGGTCAAATGGCTTCCGAAAGTAATGCATGAATGGGCGTACCTTCGATGAACACTGGGCGGTGGGCTGTCAACTTGGCACCATAAAAATCTACTGCCAATCATTAGCAGACCGGAGTTCTGCTGTTGCAACCCCTAACTGAGAAAAGCCGAAAACACAAACAAACAAACAAACAAACCATTCTATGTGTTGTAAGGCTATCGGTACATGTACACCATTCTAGGTGGAGTAAGGATATAGGTACATGTACACCATTCTATGTGGACTAAGCACATTAGTACATATACACCACTCTAGGTGAAGTAAGGCTATAGGTACATGTACACCATTCTATCTGGAGTAAGGATATAGGTACATTACCTCTCAATGTGGAGTAACGCTATAGATACATGTACACCATTCTATGTGGAGTAAGGATATAGATACATCACCATTCTATGTGGAGTAAGGACATAGGTACATTTACACCATTCTATGTGTAGTAAGGACATAGGTATATCAACATTCTATGTGGAGTAAGGATATATGTACATGTACACCATTCTATGTCGTGTAAGGATATAGGTACATCACCATTTTATGGGGAGTAAGGCTATAGGTACATGTACACCATTCTATGTGGAGTAAGGATATAGGTACATCAACATTCTATGTGGAGTAAGGATATATGTACATCTCCATTCTATGTGAAGTAAGGCTATTGGTACATGTACACCGTTCTATGTGGAGTAAGGATATAGGTACATGTACAACATTCTATGTGGAGTAAGGATATTGGTACATATACACCACTCTATGTGGAGTAAATCTATAGGTACATATACACCATTCTATGTGGAGCAAGGATATAGGTACATCACCTCTCTATGTGGAGTAAGGATATAGACACATCACTAGTCTATGTGGAGTAAGGCTATAGGTACATGTACATAATTCTATGTGGAATTAGGCTATAGGTACATGTTTCCCATTCTATGTGGAGTAAGAATTTAGGTACATCACCATTCCATGTGCAGTAAGGCTATAGGTCCACGTTCACCATTCTATGTAGAGTAAGGATATAGGTACATCACCATTCTATGTGGTGTAAGGCTATAGGTACATGTTCACCATTCTATGTTTAGTAAGGATATAGGTACATCAACATTCTATGTGAAGTAAGGATATAGGTACATCAGGAAGCCGCAGTGGTACAGCGGTAGGGTTGTGGCCACACAGCAAGAGGTTCTCCTGTTCGATTCTCGGCTGGAGTGCCTTCTGTGTGGAGTCTGCATGTCCTCCCCGTGGTCAAATGGCTTCCGAAAGTAATGCATGAATGGGCGTACCTTCGATGAACACTGGGCGGTGGGCTGTCAACTTGGCACCATAAAAATCTACTGCCAATCATTAGCAGACCGGAGTTCTGCTGTTGCAACCCCTAACTGGGAAAAGCTGAAAACACAAACAAACAAACAAACCATTCTATGTGTTGTAAGGCTATCGGTACATGTACACCATTCTAGGTGGAGTAACGATATAGGTACATGTACACCATTCTATGTGGAGTAAGGAGATTAGTACATATACACCACTCTAGGTGAAATAAGGCTATAGGTACATGTACACCATTCTATCTGGAGTAAGGATATAGGTACATTACCTCTCTATGTGGAGTAAAGCTATAGATACATGTACACCATTCTATGTGGAGTAAGGATATAGATACATCATCATTCTATGTGGAGTAAGGACATAGGTACATGTACACCATTCTATGTGGAGTAAGGACATAGGTACATATACACCATGCTATGTGGAGTAAACTATAGGTACATATACACCATTCTATGTCAAGTAAGGATTTAGGTACATGTTCACCATTCTATGTGGAGTAAGGATATAGGTACATCACCATTCTATGTGGAGTAAGGCTATTGGTACAAGTGCACCATTCTATGTGGAGTAAGGATATAGGTACATGTACACCATTCTATGTGGAGTAAGGATATAGGTACATGTACACCATTCTATGTGGAGTAAAGACATAGGTACATATACACCATTCTATGTAGAGTAAGGCTATAGGTACATGTACACCTATCTATGTGGAGTAAGGATATAGGTACATCACCATTCTATGTGAAGTAAAGATATAGGTACATCACCATTATATGTGGAGTAGGGCTATAGGTACATGTACACCATTCTATGTAGAGTAAGGCTATAGGTACATGTACACCATTCTATGTGGAGTAAAGATAAAGGTACATAACCATTCTACGTGGAGTAAGTCTATAGGTACATGTTCACCATTCTATGTGGAGTAAGGATATAGGTACATCACTATTCTATTTGGAGTAAGGCTATTGGTACAAGTACACCATTCTGTACATGTACAACATTCTATGTGGAGTAAGGATATAGGTACATGTACACCATTCTATGTGGAGTAAAGACCTAGGTACATATACACCATTCTATGTGGAGTAAGGCTATAGGTACATGTACACCATGCTATATGGAGTAAGGCTATAGGCACATGTACACCATTCTATTTGGAGTAAGGCTATAGTTACATCTTCACCATTCCATGTGGAGTAAGGATATAGGTACATGTTCACCATCCTATGTGGAGTAAGGCTATAGGAAGATGTACGCCATTCTATTTGGAGTAAGGATACAGGTACATGTACACAATTCTATGTGGAGTAAGGATATAGGTACATCACCATTCTATGTGGAGTAAAGATATAGGTACATTATCATTCTATGTGGAGTAAAGCTATAGGTACATGTACACCATTCTGTGTGGTGTAAGGATATAAGTACATCTACACCATTCTATGTGAATTAACGTTATAGGTACATCACCATTCAATGTGAAGTTATGCTATAGGTACATGTTCACCATTCTGTGTGGAGTAAGGATATAGGTACATCACCATTTTTTTGTGGAGTAAGGATATAGGTACTTCACCATTCTATGTGGAGTAAGGATATAGGTACATGTACATCATTCTATGTGGACTAAGGATATAGGTACATGTACACCATTCTATGTGGAGTAAGGATATAGGTACACCTCCATTCTATGTGGAGTAAGGCTATAGGTACATGTTAACCATTCTATGTTGATTAAGGATATAGGTACAACACCATTCTATGTGGAGTAAGGCTATAGGTACATGTTCACCATTCTATGTGGAGTAAGGATATAGATACATCACCATTCTATGTTGAGTAAGGATATAGATACATCACCATTCTATCTGGAGTAAGGCTATAGGTACATGTACACCATTCTATGTGGAGTAAGGCTATAGGTACATGTACACCATTCTATGTGGAGTAAGGATATAGTTACATCACCATTCTATTTTGAGTAAGGCTATAGGTACATGTTCACCATTCTATGTGGAGTAAGGATATAGGTACATCACCATTCTATGTGGAGTAAGGCTATAGGTACATGTTTACCATTCTATGTGGAGTACTGATATAGATACATCAGCATTCTATGTGGAGTAAGGATATAGGTATATCACCATTCTATGAGGAGTACGGCTATAGGTACATGTACACCGTTCTATGTGGAGTAATGCTATAGGTACATGTACACCATTCTATTTGGAGTAAGACTATAGATACATGTACGCCATTCTGTGTGGAGTAAGGATATAGGTACATCACCATTCTATGTGGAGTAAGGCTATAGGTACATGTTCACCATTCTATGTGGAGTAAGGATATAGGTACATCACCATTCTATGTGGAGTAAGGATATAGGTTCATCACCATTCTATATGGATTAAGGCTATAGGTACATGTACACCATTCTATGTGGAGTAAGTATATAGGCACACTTACACCATTCTATGTGGAGTAAGGACATAGGTACATATACACCACTCTATGTGGAGTAAGTCTATAGGTACATGTACACCATTCTATTTGGAGTAAGACTATAGGTACATGTTCACCATTCTATGTGGAGTAAGGATATAGATACATCACCATTCTATGTGGAGTAAGGATATAGGTTCATCACCATTCTATGTGGATTAAGGATATAGGTACACTTACACCATTCTATGTGGAGTAAGGACATAGGTACATATACACCATTCTATGTGGAGTAAGGCTATAGGTACATGTACACCATTCTATGTTGAGTAAGGATATAGGTACATCACCATTCTATGTGGAGTAATGCTATAGGTACATGTACACCATTCTATGTGGAGTAATGCTATAGGTACATGTTCACCATTCTATTTTGAGTAAGACTATAGGTTCATGTACACTATTCTATGTGAAGTAAGGATATAGGTACATCTCCATTCTATGTGGAGTAAGGCTATAGGTACATGTTCACCATTCTATGTGGAGTCAAGATATAGGTACATCACCATTCTATGTGGAGTAAAGCTATGGGTACATGTTCACCTCTCTATGTGGAGTAAGGATATATGTACATCACCATTCTATGTGGACTAAGGCTATAGGTACATGTTCACCTTTCTATGTGGAGTAAGGATATAGATATATCACCATTCTATGTGGAGTAAGGATATAGGTTCATCACCATTCTATGTGGATTAAGGCTATAGTTACATGTACACCATTCTATGTGGAATAAGGCTATAGGTACACTTACACCATTATATGTGGAGTAAGGACATAGGTACATGTACACCATTATAAGTGGAGTAAGGATATATGTAGGCTTCAGTTTTTGACTGAATAGTTTCCCTGCATAGTCTCTACTTTATCTCCAAAGATATCTACAGTGTTCTCTGTCTTATTCTGAAAGAAGTCTACACTTAATCCCTTCTCCCAAGCTTAGTAAAACAAACCTTTGTGTTCCCAGTAGTTGAAGAACAGAAGGACCTGATATAATGGGATAGTGTTTCAAATGACATTACCTAGTGTATAAACTTAGCTAATTCCATGCATGTTTCCAAAGACTCATTATTTCTGTAACTTTTCTATGATTGGATGTTATTTTGGAAGCATTTCCTAAAATTTCTTTGTGCAGTGCTATATCTAGTACCTAACTCTACAGAATAATGTAGTCACTACTGATTACTGAAGGCCATGACAGATACTTGGTTTAAACCACCTCCCCATCTGTTGCGGAATTCTAGTGCCAATGTCCTCTGACAGTACAAGCAGAGAAAGCAATTGTGTTCTGCCTAAGACAGTAGCTATCACAAAAATAACCCCAGTGCACACACTCTGCTGAGACTACAGGGCAACCCCTCCAGTCCTATACACTATTGAGCCTACACTGAAAATCACTATACCATTACCACCCTGCCACACAAGAAGAAAGCTAAGTATTTTGCTTCCGTTTTCTTCTTCAATATTATAATGGAAAATAATGTTACAATGGCCTAATGACTTTCTAAAAGGTCAACACTTTTCTATTCCACATAACTTCTTTTTTTTAAACATCTTAATTTACTTCTTACGTTGTAATCACAGGTATGCATACAATAATAGAAAATAAAATAACCCCTTTCATGTTTGAACATAAATGTTTTCTTTTTAACACTAATCATTACTCCAACAATCTATAAATTGTTCGTGTCCTGCCTTCCCTTAAACATCACACCTCCATCTGAACATTGTTCTGCATACATTGTTCCTAAAATTCAATGGATTTCTATGTAGTTTGCTCCTTTCCTTTTCTAAAGATCACACCTCCAGTTCCTTTAGCTCCTTTGCAATATTCCATTCAGACATTCCATGGGGACCTGCTTCAGGCATACTGAGCAAAACATGTGTAAATGATCAGTAAAGTTACATAGACTGCATTATACATAAACAGGCAGGAAAAGTGTGAAGGGTGGCTATGGTGTTGCAGCAGTTAGCATTGCCACCTCACAGCAAGAGGTGCTCCAGTTCGATCCTTGGCTGGGGTGCCTTCTGTGTGGAGTCTGCATGTCCTCCCTGTGGTCGCGTGGGTTTCCTCTGGGTACTCCGGTTTCCTCCCACATCCTAAAGACATGCTGTAGGTGGAGTGGACACTCTAAATTGGCCATAGGCGTGTGTGTGTGTGTGTGTGTGTGTGTGTGTGTGTGTGTGTGTGTGTGTGTGTGTGTGTGTGTGTGTGTGTGTGTGTGTGTGTGTGTGCGCGTTCGTGCATGCATGTGTGCATGTGAGTGCGTGTGTGTGTGTGTGTGTGTGTGTGTGTGTGTGTGTGTGTGTGTGTGTGTGTGTGTGTGTGTGTGTGTGTCTTCTATGGAAGGTTGGGCACTGGGCTGCCAACTCAACACCATAAAAATTCCACTGCCAATCATGAGCAGACAGGTGATCCACTGTGGTGACCCCTAACCTTGAAAAAGCCAAAAGAAGAAGAACTCAGGAAAAGTGCGTGTATTGAATAGGGACACACAGATGAACTAAAGTAATGAACACAGAGAAAGAGGACAGTTGAAACATAATGTACAGCAGATGATGGTATGTCACTGGAGACAGTTGTTGCATGAAGACTAATCTCATATTGACATGATACAGTACAGACTGCACAGTGAATGTATATGTAGAATGTACCTTCACCCAGGATGATGCCACAATATAAACAAAAAATGATCGACTTCAACAATTAGCCTAGCTTCTGGTGTCACTCCAGGGGGATCCAGTGTCTCTTAACCTGGGATGAGATGGTCGACAGGCCATGCTGCTTTGCCAGAGATGTTCTGCACCTGTGTCCTCTAGGCTGTCGGATACTGGCAAATGCTATTGCCTCCCCCATAGTGTCTTTTTTAGGCAATGTCAAAGGAACAAATGTTTTGATAAACAAAAATCCACTGGAGGCAAACTCAAGGCTCTCCTGCTTAATGCTAGGAATCGAAACATGAAGCTGCAGTGGAAGAAATTGCCAACCTTCTAGGTGACAGATTTGGCACAAACTTCCCACCACTGGCCCCACAGGCCATACCCCAAAGCATACCTGACAACAGTACTCTGCTTAGTATCTCTAGAGATATAGGTCATATCTGCACTCTCCAAGGCTAAGAACAAGACCTCAGTGGTACCAGATAACATCCCAGATTTCTTACTAAGTGATCTAAAACAGGACGTAGTGGACCCACTAAGCATCTTCTTTAATGATAGACTGAGAACAGGCTTTGATCCAGAGGAGAGGAAAACAGCAATAGCAATTCCCTTGCACAAAGGGGAATCATCAACTGACCCTGGGAACTATAGACCCAAAAGTCTAACCAGTCTTATCTGGAAGGCCATGACAAGAATAATCATTTACCTTATCAACAAGGACATAAGTGGCAGTCAAACTCTAAACCCAATCCAATTTGGTTTCATTAAGGGTAGATCATGCTTATTAAACCTCGTAGACTTCTTCAATTGAATGAAGATGAGACAGTGTATACCGCCTATCTTGACTGCCCAAGGCTTCTAACACAATCCCCCACTCAGGTATCATTGAGAAACACTCCCAGCTGGGGATTAACCCCTATGTCACTAGATGGGTAGCCAACTGGCTCACTGACAGAACACATACTGTCAAAGTTGGTGACTCAACCTCTACCAGTAGAGCCGTCATCAGTGGCATACTACAAGGATCTCTGCTGGGCTCTTTACTGTTCAGAATCTATTTCTTGGAAGACCATGTTAAAGTAGACAGCCTTTGGCTTACCAAGTTTCCTGATGATTGCAAATTGGGTACAATCATTCAATCCCTCAATGATGCTAACATATTGCAGTTGGGACTAACAGAGATAAATGATTGGTGCCAAAGCCGCAGTCTATTGCCTTTGGCAAAGTGGAATTCCCTGCTAATTATAGTACTGACAACACCCTACCACACCCAAGCTCAAATCTGCTGGTGTGAGATCTGGGAACACAGGTAGACAGCAATCTGAACTTTGACCATCAAGTTTCCACAGTGGTAAGGAAAGCCTTCTCTGTTGTGCACCTCATAAGTTAGGGCACAACATCCAGGGCTGAGGATGTTACAACACCACTGTACTTGACCCTCAGAATACTAGTTCAGTATAATGCTCCTTTTTGCATATACCTTACCAGACACCTGCAGCAGCTGGAGAGATCACAGGGGTTTCTCACCAAGAAAATACAGGTCCTCCAAACCATGCCATGATGTACATGGATAGATGTACATGGATAGACTGAAAGCCATGTCACTGTACTCTGTAAGCTGCTGAGAGGTGACTGGTGCCTGGCCTACAGGACAGTCTCTGACCCTACCCTGATGTAAATGCTGCATATCTGCAAGTCTAATGGTACACAGTCACTCACTCTAGGGATCTAAGCCTAGCCTGTGGCATTAACAGAACATGCTTGTGAGAGAGATATATCTCTCAAAGACTGCCACTCCTCTGGAATACACTTTCAAATCACATGAAGCAGAGCTCCTCACTGACCCTATTCATGTGCAACCTATGCAAATGGGTGAGAGACTGCAAATTCACCCCCAGAGATGAGACCCATGCCCCCTCATGGACAGGGGTAGTCAGTGTTGACCATAGACTAATTTGCAAATTATGTCCACCTAATACGGACAGTTGGCGCTACTTAGGATGAACATGACTAGGCTTGTAAGAGCTGTAGAGCCACTAGCTTAGTAACCGCCTATAAAACTATGAACCTATGTCAACAATTTTCAGGGGGCATATTACTACAGCTGTTATAGAAGCAGCATATAATGCAATGGCAGCAATGGCCATTGATACATTAGCTCACATCATAGATTCGAATACCCTTTTGTAGCCATACTGTACATCCACATCTCAATATAGCATATGTCAATGACAGCAACATTGACATTTCAACTGATCATAGGGTCACAAGACACTATTAGGCTGATGGCCAACATCATATGAAAACATATCCATTATTATAATATGACAGTAAAAATGCCTATATGTATATTACAGAAGATAGTAAGACTATTGTGCATATGTGTATGTTTGCTGGATTGCATTACATTCTGCCACTGTCCATATGGGACATGTGCACCACACCATAACAGAATTAGCAATCACACATGCAGTGGTCTGGGGATGGCTTGCATAGGCTCATTGAAGGACTCTGCTTCATGATGTGTGTATGCATATTTCACATGAGGACATCCTTCACTCCTGAGGACATCTTTCACTCCTCTACAGGAAGCATATCATGTGGCCAGAGGACAAAGAAGGATGTGTGGGGCTACGTGAATGGTAGCCCAAGTGGAAATGAAATGAAGAGCTATTCCAAAGATTACATAATCAATGACTATAATATACTAGCAACCAAACACACAGCAGTACACTGGACTTGATATGAGCATTGAACCTGTGTAGGCATAGAATATGAATGCCATGCAATGTCACAATAGCAACACTGCATATGTCTGACTGTAACACTGTCATGTTGCACTTTATGGAGTATGATAGCATCATTGTATACTAAGAAAAACATGTTACAAGCACTGTAGGGCATGGATGTGGATTCACATCTCTGTGTAAAATTGTCTCAAAATTAATAGTTGTATGTACAGGCACACATGTAGCTTGCTGTCAGATTAGAACACCTATATGTGTATTTAAAGTAGATTGCAAACACAGTAGTTAATGTTACTGCCACAGCACAGGTTTGTCTTGAATACTGTCAGAGTGCACATTACATAGGATAACATAATTGTTTTCTCCAAGATTTTTGCAGGAGTGTTGGACATAACTGAAGACTCACATATTGTTCTAAATCTACCTAGCTATTTACAGAGCACAGTACTTACTACAAGCACCAGAGCACAATCTCAGATTTTATAGTGTTGGAAAATATTTTATAGCTGATGACATCAGCAGAGTCTGGTGAAAGAAAGATGGTAATAGTAGTATCCCACATGCTGGTGCAAAATGCTCTCTCATGTCAAGCAAATTCACAAACACACACATACCAGTTAACTACAGTGAGAACAGAACCCCTACCTATCTAAATACATTGACTAGATACCTCAGTTTTTAATGCAAGTACTATGACTTGGAGAGTGTCAGACAACACTTTATACGTGATGACATCAGTAGTATCTGGTAAGGAAAAGATGGTAATAGCAGTGTCCCACATGATGGTGTAAAATGCTCTCTCTAATGTCAGGCAAGTGCACAAAGACACAGACACACACATTAGTTGACTGCAATGACAGCAAAAGCTTTATCCATCTAAGTTCACATACTAGAGACTGTAGTACTTAATGCAAGTACCACAGCACAAGTCTGATTTTTACAAGGCTGAAGGCCAATTTATAGTGGATGGCATCATCACTGGATGTTAGAGAGAAGATGTTGGGAGGTGTGAATGAAATGAATGTGTAGGCATGTACAACTGTCAAAACATTGGTACTGTGCAGGATTGTATTGATGATGGCAGGATACACAGTTATGCTCTGTTGACTACACAAATATGCACACACACACACCAGTTGACTGCAATGAGATTAGAACCCCTACCCAGTTAGGGGTTGCCACAGCAGAACTCTGGTCCGCTAATTTTTTTGGTAGTGGATTTTTATGTGCCAAGTTACCAGCCCTGACACACAACCTTCAACGAAGGCACGTCCATTCATGCATGCCTCCACACAGAAGATGCTCTAGCTGAGAATCGAGTGTGACAACGGAACCCCTACCTAAGTACACAGACTAAAGAACTCAGCACTTAACCCAAGCTCTATGGCAGAAGTCTGACTTTTACAAGGCTGCAGGCCAATCTATAGTGGGTGACATCATCACTGGTTATTTGAGAGAAGATGTTAGGAGACCTGAATGAAATGGATAGCTAGCCATATACAACTGCCAAAATATTAAAGATCTGCATATTACCAGATTGATGAGTATGCAAAGTGTGGTATTTGCTGTTGTATTTCCAATGTGCAGGTATATCTTAATTAGACAGCTTTGCAAACTGTATGAAAACAGCTGTCCATATTACTATAAGTATTGGAAAATCTGAATGTGTATTGTCAGTATAAAGATGTCCATGGTATATAATAAAGCATTTATTATTTATTTCTGTAGTGTAGTTGATATATTTGTGAACAAGTACTGAGAGACTAAATTTCAAATGCATGGATGCAGGTAACACATGGTTACAGTATAAATATTTGTTGTTTCCTTAAAAAGTGCCTTCCCTTTGTTTGTGTTTTTACATTTACTTTCATGGGATGGAGACTAAATGGGCAGTAAACAGAAGTAAAATGTGCTATTGTGCTCTTTCCATAGCACAAAGCAGAGCAGTGGGTTTGCATGATCAATGGCAAAGTATTTGTGTATCTGATGAAGTTTGTATTTTTACAGACGAAAGCGCTCATGTTGTTCAATCTGTATTTTTCCATTAAAGGATTGGGCTCTTACCAGGTGAACTGTTTTTACTATTAGTCAAAAGTATTTGTGTATGCAAGACAGTTCTGTTGGTTTGCTTACCCCAAGCAAACACATTAAGTGGAGAGACATGGCAGTCAGCAGTGTGAATAGTACTGAGTGTAAAGAACACATCTGCTGCCTAGCTGACTCTGTGGCAGCAGGTGTAAATGCACTGACAGATTTATTTTCTAACCCAGATTCTATATGGCTCCAATCCAGGTGAATCAAAAAGCTTTAAATATGTATTTATACTGCAGTGAAATAATTTTCTACTCTACATTCACTGTGTGTTACCTTAAGCAAAGTGTTTAATCTGCATTGCATGAGGTAAATGCATCAATAAAGAGACGTTCACCATCACTTGGCATTTGCACTGTTGCAAAGCATAGAGGATACAATGTTTCCATTTTGAAATTGTCTATTGTCTGCTTCTTGTCTGCAGGTGTTATAGACCTGCAGGTGTTAGGGAAGGTTACTAACTGCCATTCAATGCCTCTTAGCAGGTTTGCTCGATGGAAAGGAAAAATGTTACATTGTATCCTGTTTTAAATTAAGAATGTCTGCATCCTGTCTGCAGATGACCTGTCTGCTTCATGTTTGAGCCATTAGTCCAGGTTTGAGTGAAGTTATGTGATGTGCAAACGTGAGAAGCAAAGCTAAACATGGTTTATCCTTGAGAGCATTTTTTTTTAGGTTTGATCCTTAAAAGCCAAATGTGTGATTTGAACCATGTTGTACAGATAGTATATAGTACATTGAGCACCCTGTTTAGCAGATGTGCTACATCCACACATGATTCCCAGATGTAGTTTATGTATTGGTTATCATAGAAATACATTGCATGACATTTATTGCATTTATCTGTTTCCCATGTTTGGGCTAAGATGTGTGCCATGCAAACACTGGTATTAACAAAAACAAAACAAAAAATATTAAATAAACATTATAAAATAAATGTTAGTACACATGAAAATAAAATTACACAAGTCTGCATTTAAACTCCACATCAATGAACATACAAAACACATTAAGGGTGTTTTATTCTTTTTGCCACAGAAACAGCTTTGCAGCACAAATGAAAATCATTGTGCACACAAGCAAGTCCAAAATCACCCACAGTATTAACAATACATACATTGCTTGTACACTTCTGAGTTGTTTGTACGTGTGTTAATTTCAGATGTAGTGCAATGAGTGATCACACAACCATTTATGACTATTGTCTGAAGAAATATGGCTATGTCTTATCTTTGTATGGTTTTCATTCTTCTGTTATCTGAGCAGTAATCTGAGAGATGCAGTCTGTAAGGCATTTTGGATCATTGTCATTAAAATGTATGAGAAGATTAAATGGCAATAATATACAGTTTTCAAAAAATGCAGGGGAGTCTGGATATCACTGAACAGAAAATGTGAAATGTGTGCTGCTTACTTACATTTAAAACCGTAATCCAATTACTTCTATACTTTGTAAGCGTAACTTGGCTGACACACCCACTGGAGGTAAGGGAATCTAAATTGCTGTTGTGTTTTCCTTCTCCCTACCAGTAATCATTCACAGTTGCAATCCATTAGCAACAATCACTGTGGAAGTGCCTGCACTATGTTTACATCAACTACACAGAGTTAAGAATTTGGGAATCAGAAATTCTAATGAGTTCGTACCTCATTTGTATTTTCACCATGCTCACAGGCCTACATCTACACTATAAAAAGGGAACCATGTAGCTAGGGAACCTTAAGGTGAGTAGAGTTGTGTATGTGGATAACACAGAAGAACATTGCTATTATTTTGGCTTTATCTGCACAGAAGACTACTGATCTTGATAAGGTATGATTGAATTTTGCACTTATATACTTGATTTTCTCACATGTAACTATGGAAAAGATTCTTCATAAAGTCGTCTTTCATATGGCTGAGACCATATGATCAACTTTCGGAAAGCCGACCATGTAAAGTAAACACTAAAACACAACGAACACTTACCTAAAAACTGTTAGCAGAGGGGCTCTGCCACCCACCCCCATGGGGGGATCCACCCCCCACACCCTCCCGTAACTTAAATATACCAAGTCCAAGATCGCACTACAGTGCGGAATTGGGAAATTTCCCATTCCGCACTGTACAGAGATAGTGGTTCCCCATGGTCAGCTTTTCAAAAGTCGATCATATGGTCTCGGCCATATGAATTTTGACTTTCTGAGTCGACCATGTGAAGGGAACCCATATATATTATATATATATATATATATATATATATATATATATATATATATATATATATATATATTAGCAGATGCAACTTTTATCTCTATACACTTCTTAGAAGCTTACTGAATGCATAGCCATTCTTGTCAGGACATTTTACTTTCTCAGCTACACAGCCTTATTAACTTTCATCAGACATGTTACTGTTACAACTGTTTCTCTTTACACTCTTCTATGCTATTTCAGTAAAATGTAAATCTCCTATATTGTCAATAACACATGGGTGTTAGCTCTCTGGGAAGGCCCACAGACACCTCTATGATAGTGCTGGGCACACATAGAGGTGACTGGCAAACTGCATATAAATGACTGTTCTGTAGTAAACATGTACACATTTTTTGGGGATGGTTTGTTTGAAAGCACGTATAACAATTTACTGTTGTGTTATTCCTTTTTTGGTGCAAAATGTCATTTGCCTGTTTTTTTGGGAGTGGAGGAGCCAAGTTGCATGTCTGTTTTGGCACAGCCAAAAAGTTTTTACAAAGGTTTGCATTGCTATTCTTAGTCATTGTTTTGGATGAAACCTTGGTTTGTATGTGACTGTGATATGTTAGAACCACATAACCCCTTTTTTTATTTGAATAACTGCAGTTTTTTTTCTCCTGTGGGTAATATTAAAAAACTAGTATGTGTTATATCTATTCAGGACTTTTATTTATGTGATATTTATGTGTAGTATTCTTCTTTTGTGTTTTATGTCACCTAGGACTATGGCACCAAAGTGTCCCAATTCCCACAAATTTCCCTTCAGTGAATAAGAGAACAAAGTGATCATCCAAGCCTTCTGCTAACATGGTGCCTTTCTGCTTAAGAGAGGACATGGGACTATGTCTGGAAGAATGCAAATTTTGAATCAGATAGTGAATTATATAAATGCTGTTGGGGGATGCAGCAGAATATATGATCAGGTGCATCATAGGGCCAGTGACATGATTTCATCAGCCCAGAAGAGAGCAGCTGCAATGGCTCATTGATAGCTGGCTACCAGGATGGCTGCTACAGAGTCACTGCTGAAGCAAAATGAAGACTTTCTGTCCACTGTCAAGGATCCAGAGAGCTTAGTGGAAAGTGCACAACAGCATGTGATTGATGTTGGTGCAGATGTTTCAGGGAGGACAAGTATGCCCCAGAAGGAGCTTCCAGGTAGGCTTATATATATATGTCAATTTTTAAAGATTTCTTGTATATTAAAATATTAACAGCAATAGTTAAGTTGATTTAATCATTTTTGGGGGGACTATTTATAGATTGATACAGTTAACCACACATTCTAGTTCATTACTGATGGGCTTTGGGTGGGAGTGTCATCCAAGTTTCAGTTAAATGTATAATTAATGGTCATATAAAGGCCAATATTTTCCCCCTGTGTTATTGCTATTGTGATGATGGTGTCTTTACCAGTGGCATAGCTACAGTTTGTGCCACCCAGGGCTGTCTTTGAGTTTGCTGCCCTCCCACCTCACAAAATCATGGTCAAATTGGGCCACCCCATACACAGCTCTCCCCCCTGCAGCTATTCCAGTGTCCCATTATTGGGCTATTTCTCCCCATTTACCACAAACACTGTAATGTGCATACTGCTTTATGTTTTACTTCTACAGTGATTATTTGGATTTCATTTAACACTTTTATTGTAAATTTTATAGCGGAAACAGTGATAGACATTTGCTAAACAACGCAATACAGTCTCACAATGAAAACAGACTTAGCATTAAAACTTCAAAACAGCACAGAAACTATAGATACATTGATGATCTCATCTTTGTATGTCAGGATGGCATGGAGAAAGTTCAGGATTTTGTGACAGATTTGCAACGTAATGAATATAGTTTATCCTTTGATGGTCTACAGGTTGATAAAGAGGTAGATTTTTTGGATGTACACTTAGTAGGTACAGAAACTAATGACATTTCTACTTCTGTATTTAGAAGGTTTCAGGATGGGGGCAATTTCTACATGGTTCTAGTTTCCATCCTATGCATTCAACTAATTCTTTACCATATGGGGAACTTTTATGACTACATAGAATTTGTAATAATAAAAATAGATTTATCTAAGGCACTGGTATCTACTTCTAGCATGTTTTTAAGTAGAGGGTATTCATTGCCTAATATTTTTGAGGCCTTGGATAAAATTTATGAGTATTGCTATTTTACTAGTAATAATCATAATCATGTGAGAAACACATATGGAAATAGGAATATACACTCACAAGATAATGTATATGTGGTAATGACATATAATGTTCTTAGTGAACAGATACAACAACAGGTTAAACATTACTGGAAGTTTCTGGCAAGGGAGGAAAAACTAAGAAATTTATTTAACCACCATCCTGTTTTCTCATTTAAGAAAGGGACTAGTTTGTCAAATAAATTGGTAAAATCTTATTTCATAGCCCCTGTAGAGGGTATTATAATAAATCATTTGTTAAAGGGAACTTTCACGTGTGGTAAATGTAATATTTGTGACCTGATTGTTCAAACTTTTGCTAAAATTGGAAATAATAATTTTTGTGTATTAGGGGATTTTTCATGTGTTACTAAAGGAATTATATATGCTTTACATTGTCCATGTGGGTTGGTATATATAGGTGAGACTAAGAGAATGTTTAAATGCAATTAGAGACATGTTATAGACATTAAAAAATGTAAAATTCAAAGTTCTATCGCTGTCAAAGAGTGTCACAACAGTGACTATAAATTGTTACAGGCTACTGTTTTAGAAAACATATTTGTAAAATTAGGAGATGAAGAAAGGCTAAAAGATCAATTGTTATTTAAAGAATCTTTATTTATATTAAAATATAAAACTATGGTTCCACAGGGTCTTAATTGTGAGATCAACTGAAAGTATTTTATTTAATTGTATAACTGTATGTAATTGATTTTTTAATTGACTTATTAATTGTTCATGGTGGTATTTAAGGGGAACGCTTGGGTAATGTTTTGTATACTTCTTGAAGACTGGTTGAGGCGCTGAAGTCTAGAAATAAATTGGATTCTGTTTGCAGTTTCTGTGTCATTTTGGAGATCGTTTTTTGCTTCTTTCTTGTGTGGTTTTGCATTTATGGCAACAGATCCATCAAATAATATTCCCCGTATATTCAGAGAAGGTTCTCCACTTGTGTTCCTGGGCTCACAAAAAGCTTCTCAACAACGGACCATGGATAATTATGTCACACAGCCTGGTATAGGTAATGTGTGGGTTGCTGCCACTAATGTCTCGTGTAATGATGCTGCTGGCCCTACTAATGAAGGGGAATGTATGCCTGGTTTCATGAATCATTTAGTACAAGAGAGACTGCATAGACTGAATAATCCATTTTCACTGGTGGGAAATAACAAGGCAGAATCATCTTCAGATGAAATACAGACAGTAATGGATAAGTTTGAGTATCTATTGCAAAAAGAAACAAAATGTATTTTAATATCTTGGGTCTGCAACATTACCTGGACTTAGATATTTCCCCTAGGGGTCTTCGTGCCTTTAAATCTCCCTCCACACCCTTTGATATAAGTAACAATACTGAAAAAGTTTTTAGAGACCGGTGGTTGAATGCAGCACATAATTGTGTAATGGAATGGGTCACAATACTAACTGAACGTGACTGTATTAAGCAGAATAAATTGAAAGAGGAGATTAAACAGACCCATTTAGAACTTGTCAATAAAATTGAGGGTGTACGGACTGACAATCTGCTTAATTATATCAACAATAAACTTAAAAAGTTAGAGAGAGATATTGTGGAGCAGAAAACTGGTAAAATCAATAGAGATATCTGTGACTATAATGAAGGGCGAGCCTTTTTGTGGAAGACCAATCATAAGGCTCTAAAAATGGGATTACCTCGATGTCAGAAGGGAGATTTCAAAAAGACTGTTGCAGTCTCTTTTGCTTCCTCTGTGGGTACGTCATTCACTACAGATTCGGAAACCGAATCTAGGGCTTTCCCTTCATTACCACCAGCCTAACAGCCTGAAGCACATCAACAGCATTTTTGTCAGCAACAGAGGGAGGAAGACAGAAACTTTAACTGTCAAAGAAGGACTACGACTTCTACACCAACAGGTAAAGGACACTTTAAACAAAAGTTTAAATGCAATAGGTAGCAATAATGATCTCATTGCCACCAATAAGGCATCATTGGTTGTTAATTTGTCTGGTTGCCAGTTAACTAATGAACAATTGGAGGTATTAAGCTTAGGGTTAAAATTTATTCCCACAGTACTGCCTTCTTGGCACATTATTGAACAGGAATTATTCAAATTGCCACATAAATTGCAATTGAAATGTTGCTTTGATGTGAATGATTATGAAGCTGACATTGAGATCTCTGAAAGAGATTCATTTTAATCGTGTGAGTCTGAAAATGTCTGTGACAATCAGTTGGATGTTAACACCAATTATAATGCATATTGTCTACTTAATACATCTAGTATTAAATATAAAAGTAATTTTATACCCTCTTTCAGCAATGAAAATGTTAGGAATTTTATGGTGATGCTTTATTTGTCTGTGGAACTGGTGTATAATGAATTTAAGCATAATAAGTCATCTGTTTGTTATAATTTAACAAAAAAGGAATGGACGGCATTAAACCAGCTGGTAGATAGTAAGCATTTAATTATCAAACCAGCAAATAAGGGTAATAAGATTGTGATTTTACATTACAAGCAATATATTAAAATGTGTAATTTTCATCCACAAGATACTAATGTGTATAGGATCGTGAATATTGCTATGTATGATGAGGCATTAAAACATTATGAGGCTTTATTAATGAAAGGACAACGTTTAGGTTATTTAACCAAGGAAGATGTTAATAAAAAGTTGAATATAGATACATGTAATATGGCCACATTTTACTGTCTACCGAAACTACATAAAAACATGGTGGATCCTCCTGGCAGGCCCATAGTGGTGGCAACCAATTATTTTTTTACATAATATCAGCATAGTTATACATGAATATTTACTACCCTATGTACAGTGATTAGATTTCTACATCAAGGACACTTTTGATTTTCTTAACAAGATTATGGAAATTAATTGGAATTCTAAGTGTTACTGGGTGACTTTGGATGTCACTAGTTTATACACAAATATTAAACACATGAATGGTATTATAGCTTTGCAATCTATTCTGGATGACTGTCCCTTGTCAAACTATGTTATTGAATAGGTGGAATTTAGCTTAAAAAATAATGATTTTTCTTTCAATTAACATATATTCCATCAGCTACAAGATACAGCTATGGGGACACCTTTTGCCCCCACCTATGCCAACTTGTTTATGGCTTTATTTGAAAGAAAATATATTTATCAATATGAATTCTTTAAAAAAACAAGTAGTTAAATACTATAGGTACATTGATGATCTTGTCTTTATATGTCAGGATGGTATGGAGAAAGTTCAGGATTTGTGACAGATTTGCAATGTAATGAATATAATTTATCCTTTGATGGTCTACAGGTTGGTAAAGAGGTAGATTTTTTGGATGTACACTTAGTAGGTACAGAAACTAATGAAATTTCTACTTCTATATTCAGAAAGTTTCAGGATGGGGGCAATTTCTACATGGTTCTAGTTTCCACCCTATGCATTTAATTAATTCTTTACCATATGAGGAACTTTTATGGCTACATAGAATTTGTAATAACAAATAGATTTATCTAAGGCACTTTTATCTACTTCTAGCACGTTTTTAAGTAGAGGGTATTCATTGCCTAATATTTTTGAGGCCTTGGATAAAATTTATGAGTATTACTATTTTACTAGTAATAATCATAATCATGTGAGAAACACATATGGAAATAGGAATATACACTCACAAGATAATGTATATGTGGTAATGACATATAATGTTCTTAGTGAACAGATACAACAACAGGTTAAACATTACTGGAAGTTTTTGGAAAGGGAGGAAAAACTAAGAAAATTATTTAACCACCATCCTGTTTTCTCATTTAAGAAAGGGACTAGTTTGTCAGATAAATTGATAAAATCTTATTTCATAGCCCCTGTAGAGGGTGTTATAATAAATCCTTTGTTAAAGGGAATTTTCCTGTATGAAAAATGTAATATTTGTGACCTGATTGTTCAAACTTTTGCTAAAATTGGAAATAATAATTTTTGTGTATTAGGGGATTTTTCATGTGTTACTGAAGGAATTATATATGCTTTATGTTGTCCATGTAGGTTGGCATATATATAGGTGAGACTAAGAGAATGTTTAAATGCCGTCTGTAAGAACATGCTAGAGACATTAAAAAATGTAAAATTGAAAGTTCTATCTCTGTCCATTTCAAAGAGCGTCACAACAGTGACTATAAACTGTTATAGGCTACTGTTTTAGAAAAAAATATTTGTAAAATTAGGAGATTAAGAAAGGTTAAAAGCTCAATTGTTATTTAAAGAATCTTTATTTATATTAAAATATAATACTATGGTTCCACAGGGTCTTAATTGTGAGATCAACTGGAAGTATTTTATTTAATTGTATAATTGTATGTAATTGATTTTTTAATTGACTTATTAATTGTATCTGGTCAGTATTTAAGGGTAATGCTTGGGTAATGCTTTGTATACTTCTTGAAGACTGTTTGGCTGAGGTGCTGAAGTCTAGAAATAAATTGGATTCTGTTTGCAGTTTCTGTGTAATTTTGGATATTGTTTTTTGCTGCTTTCTTGTGTGGTTTAGCATTAAAACTTATCTGCCATTGAAACTCAGTCATTGAAACAGCATTGAAACCCACATTCAAAGAAAATGCATCCAACCAGTGGCAGATAAAGTTTATCTCTCAGCTATTT
The DNA here is from genome assembly GCF_019279795.1 of Protopterus annectens. Lineage (NCBI taxonomy): Eukaryota > Metazoa > Chordata > Ceratodontiformes > Protopteridae > Protopterus > Protopterus annectens. The sequence goes on from NC_056730.1 coordinate 660,145,174, forward strand.
TCAAATCATAGGCCCCTTGCACACATATCTAGGACCATGCAAACACACACATGTGTTTTTTGATTCATCTTCCTACTTGTATTAAATTATATTCCTTGTATAATACAGCACACTTATTAGAGCGTATTTTACATTTATTGAACATATTTCCAGTAAGAAATGAAACAAAATGCATGAACCAATAATGACAAAACTTCCCAATTCAGAACATTTCCATCATAAAAGTCTACTCAGAGTTCTGTCATTGCATTTCACCAGTATCAGTAAATATGCACAATCTCCTCAGAAGTAAAAGCCACCTGAATAATTCCACATTAAAGAGATGTGTAACTAATGAAGAGGTTGCTGCTAGCAAACTTCATATTTCATTGTTTCATCTACAAAGTGCCTGTTGCCCTTGAAGAATAAATTGCCTATGATAAGCTAGTAATATTGCAATAGGAAATGCATGGCAAACTGACATCAGGTTCATAGTTACTAGGTGTCTCCTCCAAAGGACAACATTATCAGGACTACAGCATCCACCCCCTTTAAAGTACAACACAGTACAGTATCAGCAATCCATCTACATACTGTGAGAGTAGAACCCACAGCCTTCTGCATCAGAAGCAAGTATACTAACTGTTGTGTTGCTAACCATGTAAACAGACTTGGCATAAGCAGCACTAAACTTCTCTTCTCCTGAAGCTCTCAGCTCCTTGTAAAATCCACTTTTTCACTCAACTATATCTCTCAACTTTGCAGCACAAGAAAAACAAAATGTATTGGGGGAACACAGGCCCAAAACCAGGGACATATTTTAACCATTGCTTGTATAATCTTAGAAAGTTGCTAGAATAAAATGCTTTGAGTTACCACGCATTTCCTGAAAGATAGGAAGACTGACACTTAAATGGCTATCATTATTTAGTGAATTCAGTTCTCACTAATTTGCCAGAAAACCACAAATTTTAAGAGGAACAGACTAAAAGTACAAGCCAAACATTCTAGGCATTCTGTGAAAATCTGGACAGTTGAGAGCTATGGACTCAACTCATTGCATCACAATTGGTGGTACAGGTAGAGCATGCTCTTGTTTCTTGTACCTAAGGTACAGGATTTGAGCCTCAGTAACACTAACCACCAGGTATACATAATTGGGGCATTTTACACACACACACACACACACACACACACACACACACACACACACACATACACACACACCTTGACCTTACTTGAAAATATACACACACACACACCTTGACCTTACTTGAAAATGTACACACACCTTGACATTACTTGAAAATATACACACACACCTTGACCTTACTTGAAAATGCACACATACACACACACACACACACACACACACACACACACACACACACACACACACACACACACACACACACACACACACACACACCTTGACCTTACTTGAAAATATACACACACACCTTGACCTTACTTAAAAATGCACACACACCTTGACCTTACTTGAAAATAGACACACCTTGACCTTACTTGAAAATGCACACGCACACACACACACACACACACACACACACACACACACACACACACACACACACACACACACACACACACACCTTGACCTTACTTGAAAATACACACACCTTGACCTTACTTGAAAATACACACACATACACACACACACACACACACACACACACACACACACACACACACACACACACACCTTGACCTTACTTGAAAATGCACACACACCTTGACCTTACTTGAAAATAGACACACATCTTGATCTTACTTGAAAATACATACACGCACCTTGACCGTACTTGAAAATACACACACACACCTTGACCTTACTTGAAAATGCACATACACACACACCTTGACCTTACCTGAAAATGCACACACCTTGACATTACTTGAAAATACACACACCTTAACCTTACTTGAAAATACACACACACACACACACACACACACACACACACACACACACACACACACACACACACACACACACACACACACACACACATACCTTGACCTTACTTGAAAATGAACACCCCCCCAACACACAACTTGAGCTTACTAGAAAATAAACACCCCCCCACACACACACAACTTGACCTTACTTGAAAATGAAGCAGAGCAATTCTGTCTTGGCAGCAAAAACAAGAAGCAGCACACTTCCCTTACTTAAAAAAAATTCTGTCTTGACAGTACCTTACTTGAAAATAAAGAAAATTCACACAAACACCTTACTTGAAGTACAGCACCTTACTTGAAAATGAAGAAGAAGCAGAGCAATTCCATCTCAGCAGTAATAACAAGAAGCAGAGCAGCAAAATGATGTACTGTTTTAAAACTGCTTGGGCAGAATAGGACGTCTGTGCAATAATGCATGCACAGACATAATGTGACTGGTCCGGAAGAACAGGAAGCGATGCTATAGGACCATTCAAAACATTAAATGTATGGGACCATTCAAAACAGTGAGTAAATGTGACAGTCCCAAAAGTAAATGTGACCACCCCTCATGCCCCAAACCCCCACCCCCAGCTACTTACATTTTGCTTAACTTCTTCCAGGACCATCCTCCCTAGCAAGTGGATCAGCACATAGTAAGCCAAGCAATTTGATTTCAGTACTGATGAGCATTTGACAGAAATATGCATTTATCCATATGTGAGAGGTGGGTGTCAGGACTGTGTGTGTATTGCTGTACCATCTGTGATAGTGGAGCCAGTGTTAGTTTGTTAGCATATATTAAACTTTAGTAGTATAGCTATTAATTTATTTCCTGTGTTTGTTGCTTATTATCACAGATGATCCTGACAGTGGAAGTGTAGGACTCATACCACCTGATGTCAGAGTGTACGCAGACTCTGATAATGATGGTGGCCAAACACAAGCACAATTAGAGTGTGCAAAGGTTGAATCTGACACTGACGTTGACATTCAGCCATTCATGTTATTCCATTGAACACAGCCAGTAGGTCTACGCAAACCCATTCCAGTGAGCCCCCCAATATTGGACAGGTGGAGCATGAGACACAAGATCAGGGTAATGTGGTTACTGTGGCTTCAGTGCTTGTTGACTCTGGCCATAGCTAAAGTGTGTGTCAAGTGCCACACAGGAGGGTTGTTAGGGATGCTCAGAGTAGGTCTGCTGTCTATGCTCCACCTGATCCTGGTGTGTCTTTCCAAACCACTAGATGTATGTTTAGGGCTGTCATGGAGGCACAGGCATGTTTCAATAGGGCCTCTGAGGAAATGCTTAGGACTGTAGATATGGCACAGGCTGACATGCATGACTGCCTCCACACTGTTGCCTATTCAATGGATCACATGAATGACGCATTGGAAAGGGTGGTATCTGTGATGGAGTGTCTTCTAGGAGGGGGGTGACATCCCTGTGGACATAGGTCAGTCACATCATCTGATGTTAGCCAACATGACTATGGCCAATCACACTCCCGCAGTGGCAATACTTCCACTGCTTCATCCGTTGTTGAGGTGTCCACACCCAAATGTGGTAGGCCATGGGACTGTGGTCCTAAGTGTACTTGTGAGGAGAGCTCATCTAGCAGACATCAGTTGCATTCAGGTAGCAGCAGTGCCTCTAACTGCGGGTGTGGATGTGCCAGTACAACTTCTGGCAGAGCCAATTCTGGGGTCGGCGATGAAGACAATGAGCTGTCACCTTTACCATGCATGTCTTACACCTGTACAACATACCAGGGCATAGAGCTAGGACAGACCTTGGCTGTGTTCTTGCAGACACTCACACACCAATTTCACCTAGAGTGCCCATATACACACGCACACACACACACACACACACACACACACTCGTGCACACACACACACACGTGCACACGTGCCCACGAGCACACACACACACACACACACACACACACACACACACACACACACACACACACACACACACACACACACAAAATACCATGCGCAAATGATAATAACTGTGCCATTTCTTTGTTTTCTATCTTTTGGATTCGGGATACATAAGTCTTTTGTCTGGTGCTCAAGGTGCATAGCTGACATAGTGCATAGTATATCTGTGTTTGTGATGCTGTTCTGCCAATTGTAGTGTTTTCGTACAGGTTTTTGTAATGTTACATCCCTCCCAAACTCTTAGACCAAGAAAGCTGGACCAAGCCATAAATAAAAGTGTGACAAAGGCCCAACAATGGAGAGAGTTTTTGAACTTTGTGGTCTCACAGACTTAAACAGTTGATGGAATAACAGGTTTTGCATTACTATTTTTATGTTTGTTCTGAGGGATATGAAGTTTGAAACTGAAATGTGTCATTATTTTCTAACTTCACTCTTTAATGATTTGCCATTACAAACATAAGAGGCCAAACTGGGGCCATTTGGTGAAAATCTGTACATTTTAAACATAAGGCCTATTAGTTGATAGAGGGCACACGTATTGACATAAGTTAGTGCTGTCACATCTTGATTTAATTGCTGTAAAAATCACCCATGTTATACTTACTTAGTATTAAGTAACAGTATGCAAGGATATGCCATTAATTTGTATTCTTAGTCATTTTTTTTCTAATCCAGGTTTGACACTTACTTTGGAAATCCAGCAGTTGCAAGAGTTTTATTTCAGGGCTGACTCTGTCTGATGCTAGCCGGACACAGCTATTTCATAGGCAAATAAACATTGTGAGCATTGCCTGGCATTAATGTTACGGTATGTATGTTCATAGAATGAAGGTTTCAACCCTTTATGTGGTGAGCGTGTGTGCTCTCAGTTGTCTCTTGGTCATTGCAAGGCCATATTGTGCACATCTATGTCTGCCTACACCCACAGTGGCTGCTGGTTCTCCCTCTGACTCCTAGCCTGCGTGTGGCTATGGTGACATTGCCAGTGGTGGTGGGATATGTGGCCCATCCATTTGCTGTTCCTTTTGAAGGTGTTTTCTCAGGATAATGTTGTGAAACATGGCACAGATGGTGAATATTTCAGCACATGTATGGGTATTGTACTACAGGCCTCTCCCAGATGGATCTAGGCACCAGAACCATGACTTCAGCAGTCCAAACACACTGTCTGTGATATTTCTTGTTTGAGAGTGTGCCTCATTATAGCATTCTTCAGTTGATGTGTGTGCATTTCTAATGGGTGTCATCAGCCACATTTCCAGTCCATAACCTGCATCCCCAAGTAAATGACCCTGTGGGATATCCCCCCCCCCCCTGTAAAAATATCATACAGTTCAGAGTTGTGTCAGATATATGAGTCATGGTAACTGCATGGGTTACCAGCCCATGCATTCAGGATGATTCCCTTAGCATTACATATGACCTGGCAGTTAATGGAGTGGTAGCCCTTTCTATTCATGTACACCCTTTCCTGTTCCCTGAATGATGCTTTGATTTCTACATATGTGCAGTCTATGGCACCCAGGACTTCATGGTAGTGTGCTACAGGGTAGAACTCCTTCATAGTGCTGTCTCTGTCCTCAGCTGTACAGGGAAAGTATATGTATGCACTGGCATATTGTAGCATAGCATTCAGAAAATGATGGAGAATCCTGGATGCTGATGCCTGTGACACCCCCAGCAGGTCTCCTGCTGCTCTCTGTAAGGTTCCTGTAGCTAAAATTCAAGTGCTACACATATCTTAGTCTCCACTGATACTGGCTCTCCTTGGTTTGCCCTTGCTCCCAGTTGAGGACGACAGAGTTTGCAGAGTTCCTGTAGTGCATCTCTATCTACCTTGTAGCTCTCTATAATTTCCACCTCATGCAGACTGTGAAAAGTTAAACGGGGTCTGAAACCCCATTCTCTTTCTTGGTTGTGATCTATTAGACATGGGCCTGCTGCACATACACATGAATAAGAGCAACAGCAGCCCCTAACATTCTTTCCATGTAGCTTAGTTTTTCTGGCTGTATTCCAATAGGTTTTGGAATTCACAGGGAAAACCAGCACTGAGTCTACACTGTTGCTTTATAGCTTATTGAATAGCTCCTCCATCTTGGATTGGTTGATTAGCATACAATTCAGCTGGTTATGTTGTAATTAGAATGCCACAGTGTTCACCATGTAGAGCCGCTTACTGAATACAAAATGGTGCACTACCGTGTGCACATTATGCCTCGATGCGCACATGGTTTTAGCAGACTATGTAGGCTTAATGAATCTGCACCAATGTATTAAAGAAATTACAACAGATGGAATAAATGATAACCCTTCAAGTAACATTCCCTTTTGAGAGACTGACAAATTATCATCATCATCACCACCATCAACCCCTTTTTCACATTTTCTACATGGGGTTGGGGTGTCACATGAATTGTCTCCACCTCTCAATTCAATACCACTCTTCTACCTTCTTCAACAGTCATGTTATCACAGGTCTTCCCTCACACAATCCATCCACCTCATTGCTGGATGCCCTTGTTTTGTTTTGTCTTTTTCCTGTCTGCCCAAAATCTTCTTCACTAGATTGTCGTCTTTGCCTCACACATGCCCATATCTGTTCCCTTTGACTTTCTCTACAATTAGAGCTATGTAGGCTTCTGCTTTAGTGTCCTCACAGTGTACAACCTGACCTCAGACACTTCATCTCCATCTCCACTAGCTTCCTCAACTGCTCTGCCTTCACTGCCCAGGTTTCTGTACCATACAGTAGTACTGGTTCCACCACTGTTTTGTACACCATATTGTTCAGCTCCTTTGGCATTCTTCAGTTATACGTTACCAAAGAGACTGACAAACTATAAGGGAAAAGGTTGACAATTGCAGTATTTATTAACACATTACCTCCGGATTGCAGCGTAAAGATCATCTTCCATTTTCCTTCACTGTATTCTTACTCTGCTCCTGCATTGTAATCACAGTACGGTTTATTTATTAAAAATTCCTCTTTCATTTTCGACCTGGTGTTTATTACCAATCTATTTCAGCACTAGTTCTGTTTTGGTTTAGTAGGAGAAGGAAGTGTGATCTGAAGGTTTTCCAGAGTATTGCTCAATGCCTTTACTCACAAAGGATATACAAGAGTGCTGTGATATTACTAGTTTTATAAATGGTACTAGTGTCATATCAGCTTCAGTAATCATACTATGAATAATATTTTAGAATCTTTGAAGACTAATATTAAAAAACGGTCCATGTGTTCTACAAGCTGATGCCTCCTTAGAGTTCTGATAATCTTAAATCTTGTTCACATTGAGAATACTGCATCAGTTCACATTATCAGACATTATTGTACTGCTTACAGTCTGTCATACATGATCTTATCACCATCAAGAAGACCACAGCAATACACTTAAAAAATTTGCATCCTATTACAAATGTCCCCCCCCCCCCCTGCATTCTCTGATGTGGGTGCTCTACCACCATACTCTGACTTCTAAATATACATCCTCCAATAGTGCAACAGTTTGCAAGAAAGAGTAAAATGTAGCTTCTTTTCTCCTGAACTAGTGAGATCTTGGGTCTTATATCTGTAGATGGTTGGAGAATAGGGCAAAGACACCCATACTGGAGGTTACGGAGGCAAAGTCTCCACAGAAAAACACTTTCAAACTGTTTTTCTTTAAGGCCTTGCATCGATCAACCGGATTAGTAGGACAGTTCAAATGCGCCAGGTTTTCTAAGACTTAATATTAATAACATCAAGCAGACCCTTCAAAAATATTACATCTTATTTCATTTTAATCCATTCTAACTAATGGGAGTAGAATTCATAAGTCATTAACAGAAATAAAAACACATCATATGTACTTCAAATTCTAGTGCATGCATTCTGTTACACCTCATCCTCACAATCATCCTTTTCAGTTTGTTTTATTCATAGTTTAAAACTAACATCTGAATCACCTGAATTCTCATATTGATAAACATGTAAACATTTTACAGGACTGAAAAAACTATTTAAAAAGGCTGTAGTTATTATCACTTATTCCTCTCTTCCTTAGGCAAACATAGATCAGATATCCTACTTATGATTTCTGTTACAGTATTGCTAACAAGTGGAATATCTCACCAGGGATAGCCATACATCCATGCAGAATACCAGACCCTAAGGACCTTCCTCTTATGGCATACATCTGACATATGATCAAACTGCATCAAGGCTATGTGGTACATAAGGGACATACAGGCATGAAGTACCTCAGAACTTTCCAGCCAGCAGTTTGAACAATGAACCTGCATTTCTCCTTTGGTCTGTCAGATGTATGCTAGTTACATTTGCTTAGGGCAGATAAATATCCTCAGTAGGAAATCTTCCTCGTTTTTAATTAATTTTTGACTAAAATTGATCTTTTTATGTCAACTAAGAAGAAAAATGTGATTGTGGGACAACCATACCAAATGTTTATTTTGCATAGGTGCCAATCATGACAATAGAAGTTGTAAAGTTTGACAGTCCTTTGCTCCTAAGACTCTTAAAGGTCATTTGTCTTCTCTTAAGATTTATCGTAAAAAGCAGGGCCAAAAGGAGCCTGTGCACATTAAGATGGAATCTGATACTTCCCGCCTGGACATCCCACATTACCTGAAAAAGGTTAAGAAAACTAAAGCTGATGCTTTGGCTGTCCATTTGGACCTGGTGTCTCCGTTGTATCTCGATGTGTCCTTGGACTATCTGGATGTATCAGCTCCTCTCTTTGCTGATGCCCCATTTGAGGCTGGCAAGGCACTGTCCCTAAGCACATCCAACCCAACCAATCAAACATATGCCTCTGCTGTGAAGGGGGAACCAAGACTGATTATTTCAGAGCAACCTGAAAGCATTCCTCATGCTCTGGTCAGAGAGGAAACACCAGGATCCTTCACTGAGATAAATCAGGTATCAGATCCCCTTGTTTGGTACAAGCCCCTTTCCGTCTAAGGTAAAACAGAAGGCTAGGCTTAACTCTCCCTCTTCTCTTCAGTCAGGGATCATCAAAAGGAGTGGAATGATTTTTCTAAAGCCCTGTTTAAAAGTTCTTGTTTTTATGCCCTTCCCTCTTTCTCTTCCAGTCCTATGAAGAGACATAGGTATGCTTCTTCAGATTAGAAAGAGTCTCAGAGGGAGATTCCTTGGCTTACTTCTCTCAGATTCACTGACCTGCTGGCTTTGAGCTTTCTTTTAGGGACACAGTGTTAAGGATGATTCTACATTTTCAAAGGGAATGTAAGCAGGTGCCAGACATATTGAACAGATACTATGATCTTAAGCATATGGGAGTCCCAAAAACTCTTCCATCCCTCCTGTTCTTGAGGTATTGCAAGACTCTTTTGTCTCAGCTTCTACAAGCCCTGAAACCCAACCTCCTACCTTCAAAAAGCCTGACAGATTTTATAAAATCCCAGACTCTCACAAAATTTTGCATAAGAAACACTCATCTGGCTTGGTGGTCATTTCACTGGAATTTGATAAACCTACTAAACTCCTGCCTTCTACAAATGCCTTTTCTAATGATAATGATAGTAGGGCTGTTGATAGGTATTAAAAAGAAGGTGTATACCTCCTCTACTCTTGCCTTTTATGCTATTCAGCAGAGAGGGAAAATTATGTATTTTAAGAAGACTTTTCTTTCCCTACCCTTCTAAAGCTAGCCCCTTTTTCATAAACAATAAAAGGATCCCCAAGAAGGTAAAACATATTCAAAAAAGGAGTCACAAGACAACTCTAATCTAGAGTTCAAGGTGGTCTAACCCCCTTTCCCTGACAAACCATTCTCATTGTGATTATCTACCTCTGCCTCCCACCCCCTTCCCCACCTCAGCCTACTCCTAACCTCTGTTTCAAAGAAGTTATCCCTATCCATTCCAGTTTTTGAAACCAATCATCTAAAACAATTTGGTTCTTTCAATAGTTCAAAGTGGTTACAGGTTGCCATGGCTTTCTCTTCCACACAGATCAGGCATTACTCCAGTTCTATCATGCCACCTCCATTCAATCTCACAATGTGTACAGGATTTATTTCTTCAATCTAGAACAAACAGCATAAAATCCTGCTGTGGTTGCAGTGTCTTTAGGGTACAATGGAATTAGTCCCTCTTCATTAAAAGGGGGCAGATTTCTATTCAAAGCTTTTTCCTAGTTCCCAGAAAATAGGGAAATGGAAACTCATTCTGTATTTGCCCCTTCTCAACTTATTTCTGAGAGTTCCAAAATTCAGAATGTTTTTTCTGCAGTCTCTTGGTTCTGCCTCAAGCTTTCCTGGTAACCTTGAATATAAAAAACGAATAGCTTCATATCCCAATCCATCCAGATCACAGGATCTTTTAAGCTTCTCTACTTTGGAATATCATTTTCAGTTATGTGTTTTGTCCTTTCTGATTTCTGCTGCACCAAGGATTTTCATGAAATATCTAACTTTGATTGTTGCTTTCTGTAGGCTCCAGAGAATATAGATTTTCCTTACTTAGATGACCTGTTTCTTCAGGCTCCTATGAGCAAAAAGCACCTTCTGGACCACAACTTTACAAAAATCCTACTTCACTGTCTAGGGTTCATCTTAAACCTCAATAAATTCAATTTGGTTCCCTCCCAGGATGTGACGTTTCTGGGTTGCAGTCCCAATTCTATGTCAATGACTGCCTTTCATCCTCAGGACAAAATTTTGTTCCTAAAGGAATACTTCTAACCTCTTTTTCCTCTAGATGGGTCCACAACAAGAGATATCTTGAGAGCCCTGATGTTTATGACCTCCACTATCCTAATGAATTCTTGAGCTAAACTCCACATGAGAAGATTCAATGGTATCTCATATCTGTACGGACAAAACATTGCCATCCTCTGAGCTTCCCAGTTCCTCTCTTGCTATTCATCAAGATGGAGAGTCACTAATGGATCAACTAGATATCACTCAATCCAGGCATGAGCTTAATGGTTCCTTCCCCTTTCCAAGACTTTTACATAGATGCTTTAGATCTAGCTTGGAAGCTAGTTTTGTGAATCTGAAAGTCCAGGATGTTTGGTCTAAGGGGGACAAGAAAATGACATAAATATCAGGTGGTAATTCTAGCTTTATAATCAATGCATCATGTCTGGTCTCTAGGTTCTCTCTGAGTGTATACTGACAATACCACAGCTACCTGATACATAAATAAACAAACAAGGTAAGACAAGATCATACCACGTCTGCAGACTCACAATGATTGCTTATTAGCCATAGAGCACAAGCTGTCCTTGCTAGCAGTTTACATTCCCCTCAGAAAGCAATTCAGTTCAGATTACTTATGAAGACTCCAGGCGAACCCCCCCCCCCCCATAAATGGATGTTAAACAGAGAGGTCGTTCTTGCAGATTGTCCACCAGTGGGGTATTCCTCAAATAGATCTATTTGCCTCCAATTAGAATAGACTGTTCAGGCCACTTTGTTCTATAATTTAATTTTAGTGGCTTGGAAAATGGATGGCATGTCTTTTTTGCCTGGAAAGGGAGATTCTTGTATACATTCCCTCCCCTCACCTACCCTAATTCCCATGTTTTTTTCTCAAAATCAAGAAATACAAACCAAAAAGCATACTGGTGACTGACTCCCTTTTGGCCCAGACAGCAGTGTCCCCCCCCTTCTCCATCCGGACCAGGGTAATCATTATATGTTACCTAAACAAACAAATCCAAACTGCAACTCAGGAAACAAATGAAGGCTCAAGGACACAAAGTCTCCAAAGCGAAAAAAAGTGAAAACAGGCTTATTACTTTGCAACTAAACAGTATGATACAAAAATAAACTGTTTATTTTTTGTATTATACTGTTTAGTTGCAAAGTAATAAACCTGTTTTTATTTTTCGCTTTGGAGACTTTGTGTCCTTGAGCCTTCATTTGTTTCCTGTATTATATGTTACCTCACAGGATGAACTTACTCAACACAGCAAAAAGGCTCTCTCATTCATCCAAGCCTATAAACTCTGAATCTAACCCTTTGGATAATTGGATTTTGATTCTCTTTAGCAACCTGTTTTGTAAGAAAAAATGTGGGTGTTAAACGAGGCTAGAAAACCTGCTACTAGAAAATCTTATGTTTCCAAATGGAAGAGATTTTCTTTTTGGTGTCATCGAAAATATAACTACCCTTGTTTAGTGGGCATACCTGACATTCTTTCATGCTTGTATGAGCTATTTAATTCAGGCTTAGTATACTCTTCCATTAAAGTTCATTTGACAGCTGTATCTGCCTGCATTCCTTTTGATCTGTCTTTATCTTCATGTTTTGAAGTCAAACAGTTATTAAAGGATGTCCTTCACATCAAGCCACCTAAAAAATTTCTTCCTCCTTATTCCTCACTTTGAGTGCGCTTCTTCTGCTTCCCTCAAGTTTTGTAATTTGAAGACTGTCATTTTTCTGGATCTTACTTCTGCCAAAAGGGTTCTGGATACGTAAGCAGTCATGGCTTTTTTCCCTTTTTGCTTTTCCATAGAAATATTGTTACTATCAAAACTAACCAATTTTTCATGCTTAATGTGGTTAGTGAGCTCTCTTTCAACTGGACTATAAACCTCCCTACCATTTCCCTCCCTTCAGAACAGGGGAGAATGTATTTTGCACTCTTTAGGTGTTCGTAGATAACTCGGGTTTTTATCTTGACGAGAACAAGTCTATCAGAAAATCAGATTAATATTTTATGTGCTTTCAGGACAAGAAAAAGGGTCTTCCTGTCTCCAAACAGGCAGTTTCCAAATAGATCTCTTCTGCTATCTCATTTTGTTATTACTAGCACAGAAAGGCACTTTCACGTTTGGTTAATGTACACTCAAAAAGAGCTGCAGCTTCCTTTGGCACATTTCTTTTAAAAATCTAGACTCCAGAGCTATTTTAGAGGCTGCTACTTGGTCTTCTATACATACCTTCGCCAAGTATCACAAAACTGATGCCTTTTCTAGAGCTAGGTCCATTTTACAAAGAATTTTAGATTCTACCTCAACTCCTCATTCCTCAATCCTTGAGACAGTTTATGTACTGGGGCTCTTCCCACTTATTAGTACTCCTCCAAAAGTGATTTCAGTCAGAATATAGTGCAGTTGTGTAAGACCTCATCATAACAGCAGATGTCTAACTGATCACTGTTGCAGTATTTCATCCCACACTCCTCCCTTCTTTTCCTAATTTCTATTTTAAACTGAGGTGACATCTCTTCATTTTCCCTTCTTGTGGTTGGCTTGTACTTTTTGATTAATATTTTCTTTTACCTTGCTGTTTTTTGGGGTTTGGAGAAAGAAAGTCCTGAGGTACTTTGTACCTATATGTCTCTTCATGTACCACATACCCTTGGCACACGTTGGTCATACATCAGATGTACAACGTGAGGGGAAGATGCCTAAGCTTTGGTATCCTGGCCAGATTTGTGGCTATCCTGAAGAATATCACACATGCTTATAATACTACAACAATGATCAGTCAGACGTCTACTGTTATGGTAAATATTTGCACAGCTGTACTTTCTGGTCCAATAAAAAGAAGGATGCAGAGAATTCATAGTGGATACCTGACAGGACAAAATCATTCTCCGCAAGGAAGAGTAAACCTGTCTTGGTGGACATTTCCAATAAACAAACTCTATAACAAAAGGAAAACAATTGCTGTTCAGGACCAAGAAGGAGCAGGTGCCCAATTGAAAATAATTTATCCTTAGCCTGATCAAGTAAATAAGATCACTAGTGAAATCCTCCAAAGTAAACTGCGAGTACAAATTGGCCACATCTACTAGAGGCAATGATAAGGCCTTCGAATCTGGTCAGAAATGGTGGTCAAGGACACCACATACACAAATGCTGTTGATATAGCTAACTTGCTGGCTGACAGATTCAGCAAAAACTTCACCCTTCTGTCTCCCAAATCAGTAAATCAGGACATCCCCAGTACCACCAACTGTCCCCTTATATCTAGGGAACAGATCATCACTGCTCTCTCAAAGGCAAAAAATACAGCCTCCATGGGACCCAATAACATCCCAGGCTACATCCTACATGAACTCAGGCAGGAACTTACAGCACCATTAGGCACTCTATTCAACCAAATCCTGAGTACTGGCTTCATCCCAGCTGAGTGGAGGACAGCCACCATTATCCCTTTGCATAAAGGTGGAGCATCCATCAATCTGGGGAATTATAGACCCATCAGCTTAACTACCCTGATCTGCAATGCCATGGAATGGATTATCATGGATCTCATTAACAAGGACATTGGCAACCTCCAAACATTTGATCTCACACAGTTTGGCTTCATCAAGGGGAGGTCATGTCTGTTAAATTTGGTTGACTTCATTAAGACAGTCAGCAAAGCCATGGATGAGGGGAAAACGGTGCACACCGCCTACCTTGACCTGGCCAAAGTCTTCAACACTATTTCAAACTTGGGCATAATAGATAAACTCTCTCAACTAGCCATTGATCCATATGTTACCAGATGGGTAGCAAACTGGCTGACTGACAGAACCCATATTGTCCAAATGGGGGAAGCCACCTCAAGCAGTGGACCTGTAACAAGCGGCATACGCCAGGGATCGGTCTTGGGGCCTCTGTTATGCGGGGCAAAATGAGTAGGCTAAGGCTGACCAAGTCTGTAGATGACTGCAATCTGGGTGCCATTATTGATTCCCCTAGTGATGTGGACATCCTCCAAGAGTGTCTCACCCAAACAAATGACTGGTGCCAGAAACATGGCATCAAGCTGAATACCAAAAAATTCATCATCATCCCCTTTGGGGGAGAGTGATGTCCCCACAAATTATCACACTAATAATACCGTCCTAAGCATGCAATCAGTCGTGAGGGATTTGGGCACCAAGGTTGATAGCAACCTGACTTTTGACGACCATGTTGCTTCTGTTGTACAGAAAGCTTTCTACATGGCCCACCTCATAAGTAAAGGTATCTCATCCTGGAACAAGGAGGTCATAACATCCCTGTATTCTTCCCTTATAAGGCCCATTATTGAGTACAACACCCCTTTCAGCATGTACCACATACAGCAGCTAGAGAGACCACAGAGGTTCCTCACCAGGAGAATCCAGAGTCTCAAACATCTACCATACACAGATAGGCTAAAATCCCTGTCACTCTAATCAGTTTCATACAGACTCTTCAGAAGTGACCTCTGGCATACAAAGCAATCTCAGACCCTGCCTTGATGGGACTGCTACATATCCACAAGTCAAGCTCCACTCGAGTAACCCGCACGCGTGACCTCAACCTGGTCTGTGACATCAATAAAACTTGTTGGTGGGACAGATTTGTGTCCCAGAGACTCCCATATCTATGGAATAGTATCCCTCTCCATGTCAAGAAGAGTACCTCATTATCCCTTTTTAAGCGCAACCTGGATAACTGGATGGGAAACAGAAAATACACACCTGGAATTCCACCTGTGGCCCTGCTTGACAGGGTCATCAGGTGCTGACTTGTCTAAACATGGGCTAAACTTTTGGCTAGGCATATAAAAACCTCAGGGCCACTAGCCTAGTAACTTCCTATGATCCTATGTGAACATTTTCATACCAATTTCATGTCCTGTAATAATCTAAATCATATATTTCTGCCTTTAGCTAGAAACAGAAGGACACAGTTTGCATTAACTAATATTGTTTTGCAAGATGAATGCTTTAACTTTGAATATTTACAATAACATTTAATAGTGTAATTGTTGCAGGTAGGCTGAAATGGTCATATCATTTCTGCCCAGTACTTTGAATATTAAAGTGAAGAAATTCCATGAAGCACAGGTAAGTGGCAGGAGTGACTATGACTTAAGGTAGCGAAATGTCTTGTCATCTAATTAGTGATACCCATGAATGGATGAATGAGATTGCCACTGTCCCTACCTACTATCTAGCAAAACCATGGCCAAGGGGACGAGCTTGACAGAATCAACAGGGAAAGTAGACCAGATCGAGCTTTACTGTAGTCTAGCACTAGCATCCTCATCTAGCATTAATTTTTATTTTCCATGTGTCACATAATTTTCAAATTCATCCCATGCTGCTTGTAGGTGACCCTACTTTTTTCTTGTCAGTAACATACTACATTGACTTTTATGTGACTGTATCCTGTTTGCTATTGTAAGTCAGTAACTTGAAACTGGAATAATTTAATTAGTATGTACAAATTTGATATTTATTGAATTCTCTAACATATGCATAACTTTATCTGTATTCCTTATCATTTAAAAATAACAATGGCTTGTCATTAGTTATCAATATTATTAAAATGTTTGCAATGTTTTTTTTAAAAAATGTATGTCCTGTTCTTGTTAATAACACCATCAATGTACATATTGAACTGGCCCCCAGTGCTAGGGCATGCTGAGACACACAAACAATAAAACTCTGTTAGCAAATAGTCTATGCTCCTGAGATTTGGGAAAACAAATCAGTTCACATGTGGTTTCAAGACACTTCTATTAAACATTCATAGAATGAAACTGCCTTGTTGGCTTCATGTGGCTTGTATTAATGAATATGTTGACAGCACAAGCTGTTTTCTATTACTTGCTTGGCAGTTGCTTCATCTTGATAATAGCATTAGAATAAAACCGTATTGTCTGACATATGCTTTTAACTCCTGATTCAAGTTTCCCCTGCAGTGATTGCAGATATCAAGAAAACAGGCATTGACACCATCAGGGCTCAACTCATCCCTAAGTATTGTTCTCTTTCAAGATCTGCAATACCTTTATAAACATGATCAATACAGTTAAATGATATCAACTGAATTAAATTGGTCATTAATTTCATAGTGTATCATCATCACACTGAGTTGTGAATTGTCTCATTTCTGTCTGTCACAGTTACTTTTTTTTTTTTCTGCCTTATAAAATATATTCTTGCAAATTAGATGATACAGGAGATAGCTGATGACACTTTGGAAAAGGATATAGCTCTCAGCAGGGGGGTACTTTGCTCGATGTGTTGACATGAAACCTTTATGCATGTCCCTGATGTATGAGGCTGTTACTTGCTGAAGTGTTTAAACTTAGCATGTGTCAGTAAACATATGACTCAAACATACAGTATCCAACACTCAATGAATAAAAGATGGATTGTACTATTAGCTAAGAGCAAATTTATGAGATACTCAGAGGCATTTACTTCAAGTCTTTGATTAAATACATTTAAGAAACATAACGCAATGGCTATAAAGTTGTATACCATATAGTTTGCATAGTACTTTGCACACTTCTTGCTTGTTCCATGAATGAAAAAACATTCTCAGACAGTGAAGCAAAATAATGTCTCTTGTTTAGTTTTAATTTATTCTGGGACTGTTACTTAAAAAGGTCAATGGCAAGTCACTGAATATGACTTTCAAATAATCACAAATCATAAAACTCAGAATAACACATATAAATTACACTAAAGATAGTACATGTGTTCTGAACATTAATGCACTTACAAAATTTCAAGTGAAAAGAAATAGATCTGTGTTATATTTCAATATATTTTGCAGGAGTACAAAGGCCCATTACACCACCCATGTGAGGTTCTGTGCCCTCATGTAACTGCTCCTTTATTTAAAATAGCTCTGAAAGATCAAAACATCTTAGGTAAACGTGGCATTCAGTAGTACCTGACCATGTATTAGTCATATAAAGTAAAAGAACTGGGAAAGCACATAGAGGGTCCAGAGGGTTTATTCCTAAATAAAATATTATGTTATATATTTTTATTTTCCTTCTGAACCTTTTAGTTTCACAAGTTTGCTCATCTGAAATCTGCCATCCATACAAGCTACATTTGTTGGCTTGCCAGGAACCTAATTTGAACTGCATGTGCTCCTAAAAGGACGGGCATTATAACCAAAAGTGCCAGACGTCCCAGAGTCCTGGAACACTATGTTGGGTGCTTCTGCTACAGCAAGTCCGCATTGACAGAACTCTACAAGAGCTCTTTATACCCATATGTATTGGAGCCATATTCATGTCTGCGGACATTTTAAAACTTTTTTCCTCTTACATTTTGACCATTCTTCCTTGAATGCTGTGTCACCAACCTAGACCATTTGCACAACTTTTAAAGGTGCTGCTTCGTATGTAACTGTCATTTTCTCCAGCAAGATATAACTGCAATATCTTATTGTGAAGGGCCCTCTTAAAATAATTAAACTTAAACTAGCATTACACTGATATTTTGGCACCTATTTATTTTACATGCCAAAGCACAGCTTCAACATTTTCCAGGCTATTCTTAAAATCTCCAGATAATAACGGCAATGAGCAGTGTCCTACAAAGTAGATGTAAACAGATAAAATAGATCATAAAGCAATTAAAGAATGTTTGTCACAAAACTAGACATTTTAGTGTTCCTTTGAGAAGAGTATATGTATGTTTTACTACCAGTACATGTTACTCTACTGTATATTTTTACATAGGAAGGATCTTACATTAAATAAGGTATGGAGGCACTATACAATCTAATTTTGAAACACTTGATGGAAGACAGAAATCTCAGGCAGCATAAGAATTTCCTTATGCTTGAGAAAAATGCAGTCCTTATTTGCAAGACCTTAAATATCTTCCAGAAGTCCTAAGAATATCTAGAATCTTAAGGCTAAATTCTCAGCAGCAGCCCAAGCCTGCGAGCAGACACACACACACACACACACACACACACACACACACACACACACACACACACACACACAGGTACACATACCTACCAATACATATGCAGAGCTTCTGACAAATGCACCCCCAAACGCCTCAGTTATACCTCAAAAATCTGTCACTACACTCTGCATCCTACAGACTGCTAAGACATGACCTGTGTCTGGCATACATGGCATCCTCCAACCCAGTACTGATGGATTTACTGACATCAGCAAGTCAAATGGCATCATAAACTTTCAATCTAGGGGTCTAAAAATGCCTTTTGCAGCATCAACAGAATGATTTGGAGGAACAGGTATATCTCACAGAGGATGCCATTACTCTGGAACAGACTCACCATCTACATAAAACAATCCATCCATTTCCATATTCAAGTGCAGCTTGGATCTATGGGTGGGAAGTAGAAAATTTAAGCCAGGACTGCCCCTGTACTACTAATGGACAGAGACAACTCCAAAATGCTTTATCTCATACATGGGTCTCTCAAATTATCTATGGTATGATGACAGCTATTTTCATTCCGGGTAATAGATAATTACCAACCATGGGATGGGTAAGGACAATCTCTAGCCAAATGGATAGTTTAATTCACACACACAAAGGGAAACTGACTAGGCTTAAAATTGCCAACAAAGGCAGCTAACCTAGTACTTACCTATGAACCTATTAACCTATAAGAAGCCATAATCTCAACTAAACAAAATCTGAACACAGTTCACAGTCCTTCACCTGACCACAGTAAATCAAACATACACAGTGAATCTAACATAAAAGTGGAGAGATTCCATTATAATATAATGTGTGGGATAAAATTAAACCAAGCCAGACTTTCAAGCTCTTAAGGCAAACACAGTGATATTTTATTTGTAAAAACATTGGTCATTGATGACTGAATTGTGTGCAAAACAGATGCATACCTGAATGAGGTTTTGCTGTGAGTTTGTGACAATATCGACTTTAGGGGAAACTCAGTCATAACATAGTCATTGTTCCCATTAGAGAGACCAATCTGAAAAGGTTTTCATGACTGAATGTATATCCTGTGGTATGATTATGGATCATCCCAGTATGTAAGGAAAAATATACTTACCAAAAATCCTTCTATAAATGGTATGGAACCTGCCTGCCAAGACATAATTTTGACATGTCAGTGGCTAAAGGCATAGGTTCCATTCCCTCGGTGCTGTTTTGACCTTGTTAACTTCCAATAAATAAATAAATAAATACAAGTTTGAAAATAATAAAGATAAAAATTCAAATGTAGGTGTGGGTTTAAGTGCCAGGTCTCACCAATTAATACACTGATTTATCAATGTTCCTTTACTTGGAGGATGTTGATATCTGTACCATTACAGAAGCCTGGTTTAACGATCCATTTTCTCAGATTAGATGGGATATATGATGGTCTCTCAGTAGCTGATTGAGTGTGGTCAATGGAAAGTTTGTAAACAACACCTAAAAGTCAGAATCCAAGAAGGTACTTCACCTTAGAAATTTCTCACACAATAATAAATGTCAGTGGCACTGAAGTGAGATTTTTCTGACTAAATACCTAGATGTAAAAAAGTGAAAGTATAATCCTTATGAGGGACTTTGCCTCCTCAAACAGTTAATGGGTAAACTACTGAACAAAAAATATTTATGTTCAGATATTAATCAGCTATGTGAATGAAAGCAATCTAAAACAAACAACATAAAATCATGCTGTGGTTGCAGTGTCTTAACTCATACTGACAGACCTAGGATTCTTTTATTCCTCAACAAGGCTACCCTCTGCAATTAAAATTGATCAGGATATTGTCATCTTTAGCCTACAGAAATAAATAAATAAATAAACAAATAAATCATCCTTCCTAGACTTTACCAGCAGAAATTACAGTGCAGTAATTCTGTTTTGTTATGTCGGAAGCTTTAGAAGACTAGCATTGCCTAAAAAAGACACTACAGAGTAGACAAGGATTTAATCAATAAACAAACTCTTTGGGGATAGGTGCAAGCCATCAGTGGTAAAGCTTTTAGGACTGTCTACCACTCCCTCCCGTCATGTTTTATATATATATATATATACATACACACACACACACACACACACATACACACACACACACACACACACACACACACACACACATATATGTATATACATATACATATACATATACATATACTGTTCCCCCTTAGAATAAATCAGAAGTAAAGCCACTTGCTGAAGTCAATAATCTTTTGTTTGTTTTGCAGCATCATTCTTGTGATGTTAAAATTTTACTCAAGGCTAGTTTCATATCTGCCTCAGACACATATTTTGAGATCTCCAGATCTCTGTCATGTCTCTCTTTGTACAGTCCATGAAAGTACATCTTAAATGATTTACACCCACATGCACTATGGTTGTATCTTGTGTGCTCTTGTGGTACAAGTACTTGAGTGCATGCATGAACTGGTGACTCCTCATTGGCAACTGACCATGACCCTGTATTTACGCAGTCTAATTAGAGGTACTTCTGTGTGCCTCACTATGGAGTCACCTACGACCAGGATAATGTGTAGAGGTTTAACTTATGGGCTTTTGAACTGAGTCAGCATGACTCTTAGATGTATGTTTCATGGTAGGGGCTGCCTGTGTTATGTGCTTGTGAGGTTGCTGAGGGCACTTGATTTTAAGTTACATTTAGAAGTCCTTTGTGATGTAGGTAGGTTACCTTTAAGAGCATCGGCAGATGTAGATCTATGTGTTTGGTCTAAGTAGCATGTGATTTGTTTAGTCTGGTGTTATGTTTTACTGACAACCTGCATATTATTTGTCATGGTTTCATGTGAGTGTTTTGCCTCCAATAACATTCTATAACTACATCCCTCAGACACTGTTTTAGTTTGTTTAAGCAGTATCTGGCTTTCAGTAAATATGAGATGATTATTACATTGACTCAGGATGCCCATTTCAACCAAGCTAGCAAGCAAGAAACCCTTTGATGGAATCACAAAATATGTAAATTACTGTTTTAGCTTTCAGAAATATCCAAGTCATAAAACAGGTCTAGATTAACTAAAGTAAATAAGATACTTACATTCATACCAAGCCTTCTGGATCTTACATAATAAACTGGAAGGGAAAATAACAGAAGTAACCTTATCAATAAATAAGAAAGTAATTAAACAGCTTAAGGACATTGTGAATGGTGTCACAAATGTAGGCATCACAATAAGCAAAGACATATACCTCAGTATTATAGATATAATGAAATATGCTAACTGTGATAACAGTTGCCCAAAATGGAAAGAAAACAAAAAAATGGCTTCTATGACATCAGACAACATTGCTGGTGGTTTCCTATATAAAATTAATAAATATATAACTAAATACATAAACCACTGTCAATTAGTTGGTGTATTCCTGGTTTTTGGTTGCAGGCTTTATCAGTACCAGTTCAGAAAGAGGAGTGGGTGAGGGTCATGTCTGATGCAACCAATTTCAGACCCATCAGCTTGACCAGTATTCTATGAAAAATTGCTGAGAGAAGCAGAATGGAGCATATCGAAAGTTAGAAAGGGCAATGTGTGTTAGATATTATGTTAAGTGGAGAATTTCCCTTTTGCATTTTGTAGAATTCCTTGAAGATGTAAGGGCATTTATTAATGAATGACAGAAAGTGCATGCTGCTTGTCTTGACCTTGTTAAGGTATTATACACTGTCCAGCATAAGGCAACAATTAACCTATAATAACATTACATGCTGGTCTCTACATAAGTGGTTTGTGTTTCATGCATGTTATGCTACTCAACAGTACAGTTCTGCTCTGTTAGGTAGTGAAGTAATTCAGAGCCACATGCAAATACTGTAGTCTTAGGCATGGGCTATACTAATGAGGTCCATGCACCACAAAGAACACTGTTCTGCAAGGTGTCTTGACATACCATTATGATTCATAGACAACTCTATTATTAAACAATCTACTTATCTAAACAATCCTGTGCTGGTTTGTGATTTATTGTACAGATGCTTGTTAAAAGAAGATTTATTTTGATTTATATTTTATTTGTTACCACTGTTTTTCACTGTTTACAGGAAGATAATTATAGCTTGTAGATAAGAAAATTTACTTTGATTTATATTTTGTTGTTTTAACTCTAATTTTCACTGTTTCATAGTTTCATAGTATAGTACTAGGCTATCTGCCCTAGGGCATTTATAAGCCTAGCCAAAGTATATGTGGCTTTCGCCACCCCATGTAATGATACAAAAGTGTACAATTTAAATTAATTTTAGTTTACTGTGCTTCTATCTAGCAATGACACAGAGATGACCCCTGGGGTAAACCTACGATCACCCATCCATTCGTCCAGATTTCTCTTGAAGAGAGTCAGTGAGGGGCTCTGCCTAACACGGACAGGTATCCTGTTCCATGGTGCAGGAAGCCTCTGGGTTATGAATCTGTCCCTCCAGCATGTCCTATTCATATTTGTGCTGAGGTTTAGATCTTTAGCTCTCGTGGCTCTGATGGATTTGGATTTTCTGAGGTGGAGCATGTCCATTAATTCTGAATTGGACATGGCCTTGTACGTAAGGCACAGATCACCTCTGAGCAGGCGGTATGCTACTGAATAGAGCTGGAGCTTTTTCAGTCTGGCAGCATATGACATATGCTGGAGACCTTTGATCCACTTGGTAAGGTACTTTTGGGGTCTCTCCAGCTGATGCAGGTGCCGGGTGAGGTACATACCAAATGGGGCATTGTACTCAATCATAGGCCTGATAAGGGAGGAATATAAGGGTACAATGACATCCTTTGATCTGGATGTGAATCCCTTCATGATAAGGTGGGCAAGGTAGAAGGTCTTTCTAACCACTTTGGCGATGTGGGTGTCAAATGAGAGGTCACTGTCAACTTGGGTCCCCAGGTCTCTGATTACTTTTTCTGTACTTAATGGATTACCACCTATGTGGTAATTTGTGGGTACTTTGTTTTTTCCAAAGGGGATGACTATACATTTTTTGGCATTTAGTTTAAGGCCATGACTCTGGCACCAGTCGTCTGTTTCTGTGAGGGCCTTCTGGAGGATGCATGTGTCAGCTGGTGTGTCGACTATGGCACCTAGTTTGCAGTCGTCTGCAAACTTTGTCAGCCACAACCCTCCTATGTTTGCCTGAACATCTGAGAAATAAATGCCAAACAAGAGGGGTCCCAATACAGAGCCCTGTGGGACTCCACTTGTGACTGGCTTAGAGTCTGACATAGCTCCAGCTATTCTAACTTTGTGGGTTCTGTCCTTTAGCCAGTTTGCAACCCATCTTGTGACAAACGGGTTTATATTTAAGCTGTTGAGCTTGTCTATGATGCCTGAGTGGGGTATTGTGTCGAAGGCTTTTGCCAGATCCAGGTAGGCTGTATGAACTGCTTTGCCTTCATCGATGGCTCTAGTGACTGTTTCAAAAAAGTCCACCAGGTTTAAAAGACAGGATCTGCCTTTTACAAAGCCGAACTGGGTAGGGTCAATTGTCTGTAGGTCCCCAATGTCTTTGTTTATGAGTTCCATAATGATCCTTTCCATAGCTTTGTAGACCAGGCTGGTCAAGCTTATGGGGTGGTAGTTTCCAGGGTCTGTAGAGGTGCCACCTTTGTGGAGTGGGAATACTGTAGCTGTACACCAGTATTCAGGGACGTACCCTGTAGCAAGGCTAAGATTAAACAGCGTTCTTATGTGCGGGTTTAGCTCCTCTAGGAGTTCACGTATCACGCAACCCGGGATACCGTCAGGTCCCATGGATATATGGATGCATATATATATATATATATATATATATATATATATATATATATATATACATAATATATATATCTCTCTCTCCATATGCTGTATTTTTAGCTTTGCTGAGGGCAGCTCTCACCTGGACATCTGAGATTTCAGGGAGGTTGCATTCAGCTGAGATATTTATTTCGTCTTTTGAGGGAGAGGGAGGGAAGAAATTTGCACTGAGCCTGTCTGCCAGTATGTTGGCAATATCTGTGGGTTCAGTGTTTTTTTTGCCATTATGAACTGACTCTGCGCATATCTGAGGGTTTCTGCCCAGGTTTCTAACATAACTGAAGAAGGCCTTGTGATTATCTTTAGTGTCCTTAGTGATTTTTCTCTCGAAGTTAGCCTTTGATGATTTTATTAGCGAACGTAGTTTTTTGCTAGTGCTGCTCAGGGATGCCTTCCCTTTATGGGATTTTGCTCTGTCTTGCAGTAGCTTCCTTCTCTTGTTATAAAGTTTGTTTATGGCTGGGGTCCACCAGATAGGATGCCTGCCTTTGGCGGAAAGGGTCTTGGTTTTATTTGGGATTGCATGATCCATGCATTCTTGATGCCCATAGAAAGCATTTGTGAAGGATTCAGCAGTGTGGGATGTGGTTTCCACTGGCCCAGGGGGCTTGAAGGATACCATTTCAGTCCTAAGGAGTGTAAAGTCAGCTTTTGAGAAGTTTCTCATTGTGGTCTTTTGTGCTGGGGGTGGAGGTGGGATATGAATATCTAGGGTTATTAGTTTATGGTCTGATCTCACTAGTGAGGGGTATACTTCCGGTGTTGAGCATTTTGTCCCCATGTTTGTGATGATCAGGTCAAGTATATTATTTCCCCTTGTGGGGGAGGTGACTAGTTGTTCCATCGTATTTGAGTTGATGAATTCCAGGAACCTTTGGGCTAGGGTGTTGGGGCTTGAGTAATGCACCCAGTCTATGTTTGGGTAGTTGAAGTCTCCCAATTTGATGGTATTTGGTGAGACATTCATATCTTCCAGTGTCTTCAGGAAGGCTGAATGGAGTTCCTGAGATTGCGAGGGTGGTCTGTAGCATGCTACAAGTTGTATAGCAGTTTTGCCTACGGTTAGTTGCACATGGATGGTCTCCGATGCTTCGTGAGTTGCCACTAACCTGGAGGTGTGGGTGTCTTTAATGAATATGGACACTCCCCCTCCTTTTGTGGTTCAGCCCAGGTTTTGGGGCCGAAATGCATGATACGAGGTATAACCTGGTAGGGCTGGGGTGCTCTCAGGAGCCTTGAACCAGGTTTCAGTTACTGCACAGACATCGATGCTCTCCATACTGAGGAGTGCTTCGAGAGCCTGCATCTTGAGATTTAGACTTCTGGCATTGAGCATCATTACCCTTAGTTTTTTTCCTTTATTGTTTTCTAAGGTGGTGGATTTGTCTTTTGAGCCTTGCCTAAAAAAGGCACTATGGGTGTGGCAAGAGCCTTAGCCAATATCCGGAAGCCCAGTGGTGACAGGTGCAAGCCGTCCCTTGCGAAGCAGCGTGACTTGTCCAGCATGTCATCCCAAGCAGACAGACATTGGATCCCCCTAGAATGACACCAGTAATTGAGCCAATTGTTAAAGCTGATCATCTTGTCTTTGTATTGTGGCATCATTCTTGGTGAGGGCAAGATGCTGCTCAGGGTCAGGGTCATACCGGCCTGGGTTACATAATCAGAGAACTCCTCTATGTCTCTTTTCATGTAGTCCAAGGAGGTACGTCTCAGGTCATTCACACCGGCATGGACAATGACGGAGTCATATTTGTACTTGCTTTGGAGTGACCTGAGTGCTTGTGTTATGTGGCGGATCCTAGCTCCCGACAGGCAGCTCACCGTTACCCTCTCGTTGTTCAGCCTGGTAAGCGGGACATCAGTGTGTCTGACTATAGAGTCACCTATTACTAGTGTATCAGGCATGGTGTTTCGCCTTAAGGGCTGTGATTGTTTGGCACACTGACTTTGTGTACTATGTGTTGCATGTGCAGAGTTTTGAGGTGGTGTTTTCTTGGATGTCTGCTTTGGGAGCCTCTGTTGTTTCGGTAAGTTTTTTATTAGAGCCTCAGAGTATGTCTTTGTGTTATTATGTGTTTGGTTTGCAGTTGTGGTTGGTTTATGTGAGACTGGGTTTGTTGTGTGTGTGGTTACCTTTTCCTCCTGTCTGGTCTTGCTAGTCCTGTGTTGAGAGAGTTCAGCCTCCAGTTTGGCTATATAGTTGCATCTCTCACATGTGTTTGTGTTTGTTGGGAGGAGGAGAGGGTTGTCTGTGTACATGAGACAATTGTAACATTGTCTCAGGATTCCCAGATTAACCAGCTGAACTGGAGAGGACGTCAGTAATATACCACTCGACATGCCAGAATAGTATAAGGGGTGATGTGTAACTGGGTCAGAGAGAGGACTTTGAAGGGAAGTGGGTATTAGCACAGGTTGTAGGTGGATGTAGTGCTTACGTTAGTTTTAGGGTGCTTCACTTAAAAGAAAGGTTTTAGGAGCAAGTGCTAGGCTTATGATAAAGCGAATAGACTGATTTTGTTGAAAGTAGAGCTTTCTTAAGGGAAAAATTGAAGTGCAGACTTGGCGGAGCCAGGAATAGTTTTTAAGCCGGTTTAACCGGCGCTGCGCTATGCGCACAATCGCTCAAAGCCGCGCAAACGCGGCTTTTAAACAGGGAACTTCAAAAGAGCTGGAAATGGTCCAAAACGACCAATTACTACAAGCTCTTGTGCTGAGGTCACTCCTTCAGGGACAGATAGGCTGCTCAAGGCTCCCCACTCCCACTGGTGAGCAAAGAAACTTCCTTCTATCCAAGTAAGGCAATGGACAACACAGGAACTACACCACAGTCCAGAATACAGCAAAGCCTGTATACTGTTTGCTATTAGCAAGGGATAGCTTGTAGACAAGAATATTTACCAGAGTGTTATGTTGATCTTTACTTTTAAAAAGAGGTGTGACTGTGAGCAATGGTGAATAGAACCTGTTGTGCGCTTTCACACGTGACATAAAGGAATTCCATCTTTTGTTTGACTTTCACAACTGGTATAGTCAGAGTAAGGACTTTATTCTACTTAATTTAATATTTAGTTGTATATTATTTGTGTGATTTTCCTTATAGGAACTGATTTAAAATCTCTGAGAATTCTCCAGTAACCGATTTTGATTTCTTTTCTTTTAGAAATATTTATTTATTTTCAGTTGAATATAGATTCCTTAAATGAGTATGCCATTAATGATTTGCTAAAGTACAGGTATCTTGTGCAGTGTACTAAATGCTATGTATATTTAAAGGTAGCACTTGATAACACTGGTGATCCATGTTCCTAATGTCAAAAGTCAGATGATTTGTTTATCATTATTAGTAGTGTTACTGATAATGATTGCACTGATGCAACTTCTACAGCTTGGAGAACTGTTGTTACTTATATTAATGACTGGACTCATCAGACAAATAATGTTAAGCAAACAGCAAATAGAACACATTAGGAAATCAAGTATCTATTGTCAGTAAAGATCAATCATCTCCTACTGAACACGATAATGCCACTGACAACTTTGGAATTCTGGATACAAGTATTCAGCAACATGAAGATTCAGAGCATACAGAAGAAAATAAAAAAGAGAAAGAAAATAACACAACAAATAACAAGAAAGAAAAATCGATTAGTATCTATAAAGTAAAGAGAATACAAACTAAAAGAAACTGATTGATGTCCATAAAGTAAAGAGAATGCAAACTAAAAGAAACTGATTGATGTCTATAAAGTAAAGAGAATACAAACTAAAAGAAACTGATTGATGTCTACAAAGTAAATCATCCAAGGCCAACTTTGAGAGAAAAATCGCAAAAGACACATAAGACAATCACAAGGCCTTCTTTAGCTATGTTAGAAACCTGGGTGGAAACTCCCAGATATGCTCAGAGTTAGTCCAAAATGACACAAAATACACTGAACCCACTGACATTTCCAACATTCTGGCAGACAGGTTCAGTGCAAATTTCTCCTCCCCCACCCCCCCAAAAGGAGAAATAACTATCCCAGCAGAGTGTAGCCTCCCTAACATCTCAGATGCCCAGGTGAGAGCTGCCCTCTCGAAAGCTAAAAACACAGCATCAATGGGACCGGATGGTGTCCCGGGCTGTGTGCTACATGAACTCCAAGAGGAACTAAACCCACATATAAGGCTGCTGTTTAATCTTAGCCTTACTACAGGATACGCACTCCAAAGAGTGGCGACGGCAACAGTGGTCCCACTTCACAAAGGCAGTGCTTCTACGGACCCTGAAATTACCGCCCATAAGCTTGACGAGCCTGGTCTGCAAAGCTATGGAGAGGATCATTATGGAACTCATAAACAAAGACATTGGGGACCTACAGACATTGGATCCTACCCAATTTGGCTTTGTCAAGGGCAGATCCTGCCTTTTGAACTTGGTTGACTTTTTTGAAACAGTCACTAAGGCCATTGATGAGGGTAAGGCAGTTCACACAGCCTACCTTGACCTTGCAAAAGCCTTTGACACAATACCCCACTCGGGCATCATAGACAAACTCACCAGCTTAAATGTAAACCCATATGTCACAAGATGGGTTGCAAACTGGCTCAAAGACAGAACCCACAGGGTCAGAGTTGCTGGAGCTCTGTCAGACTCTAAGCCAGTCACAAGCGGTGTCCCACAGGGCTCAGTCCTGGGACCCCTCTTGTTCGTCATTTATTTTTCCGAGGTACAGGCAAACATAGGAGGATTGTGGCTGACAAAGTTCGCAGATGACTGCAAACTGGGCGCCATAATTGATACTCCAGCGGACACAAACATCCTTCAGAGAGGCCTCATAGAAATGGATAATTGGTGCCAGAGCCATGGCCTTAAACTGAACGCCAAAAAATGTATAGTCATACCCTTTGGGAAAACAAGGTACCGACAAATTACCACATAGGCGGTAATCCATTAAGTACGGAAGAGGTAATCAGGGACCTAGGGACCCAGGTTGACAGTAACCTCTATTTTGACACTCACATTGCCAAAGTGGTTAGGAAGACCTTCTATATTGCCCACCTTATCATGAAGGGTTTCACATCTAGATCAAGAGAGGTCATTGTGCCCCTGTACTCTTCTCTTATCAGGCCAATGATTGAGTACAATGCCCCATTTGGGATGTATCTCACCCGACACCTGCAGCAGTTGGAAAGACCCCAAAAGTTCCTCACCAAGAGGATAAAGGGTCTTAAACATATGTCATATGCTGCCCGACTGAAAAACTCCAGCTCTATTCAGTCGCATACCGCCTACTCAGAGGTGATCTGTGCCTGACGTACAAGGCCATGTCCAATCCTGAATTAATGGACATGCTCCACCTCAGAAAATCCAAATCCAGCAGAGCCACGAGAACAAGTGACTTAAACCTCAACACAGAAATAAATAGAACGTGCTGGAGGGACAGATTCATAACCCAGAGGCTCCCTACACTCTGGAACAGAATCCCAGTCCATGTTAGGCAGAGCCCCTCACTGACTCTATTCAAGAGAAATCTCGATGAGTGGATGGGAGATCGTAGGTTTACCCTGGGGGTCATCTCTGTGTCACTACTAGACAGAGGCATAGTAAACTAAACCCTAAAAGGGCGTAGTATTCTCATCCTAAGGGGTGGTGTAAGCCACATACACTCTGGCTAGGCTTATAAATGCCCTAGGGCAGATAGCCTAGTACGAACCTATGAACCTAAGAATACAAACTAAAAGAAACTGATTGATGTCTATAAAGTAAAGAGAATACAAACTAAAAGAAACTGATTGATGTCTATAAAGCAAAGAGAATAGATACTAAAAGAAACTGATTGATGTCTATAAAGTAAAAAGAATACAAACTAAAAGAAACTGATTGATGTCTATAAAGCAAAGAGAATACATACTAAAAGAAACTGATTGATGTCTATAAAGTAAAGAGAATACAAACTAAAAGAAACTGATTGATGTCTATAAAGCTGTTAGATTAGGGATTTCCATTTTAAAATAGCTATTACACATTAGACAGCCTAAAGGGTAAAATAAATTGTGTTGCATTTATGCAAAAAAGACAGTTAAGCAGAAAGGAAAATAACCTTGCTGGCCATGCACGGTAGACTGTTTATTAAAGAGAAAAAGGTAAGCATAAAGTGTGCAGATAGAATGTTCTTTTCTCAAGGAAAAGATCAGCTGCAGAATGTTCCTTAATGAAGCACATACAAAGCCTGAGACCAAGGTTAAAGAAATGTAAATAAGGAAATGTAGTAGATTAAAGCAATATAATATGCTGTGTTCAGAACAGCAGGGCAGTTAAGATTAGTAAGTTTGTTCAACCTGATGTTTCAGAGAAGACGGGAAACACTCAAGCCTGAGTAGAGAAAACAGATCATCTAGAGACTATATCAGTTTATGTTGATGTCCTTCGTGGTTCACTGTTGCAGTCATCACTGTAGGGTTTTTCCTGCCAGCAGCAGCCCCCAATCAGCCAGAATGCCAAAGTCTGGATCGGGCACCAGCTGAGGTCACATTTATCCTGACGTCAATGCGCCAGAAGGTATAAAGACCTCAGCTGATGCCATTTCCCCAGTCTTTCTTGACGCGCGGTGCCCTTTGCAGTTCACTGATGCCGGTCAGCCTGTTCCTGTTTGTTTTTAGATCTAATCCCAGGATTTTTGTTTTTTGCAGATAAGTACCCCATTGGGGAGGTCTTTTTCTTGCTCCAGCCAGATGTCAGAAAAAGTTTATAATTGTATTTCTTGTGGGAAGCAAATACCTCATAGGGATTTTCACTCTTACTGTATTCCCTGCCTGGGTCCTGACCACGACGTTGCTAATTGTGTGTTTTGTGCTAGGTTTAATCAGCATACTATTAGGTGTAGATTTAACTTTGCCTTTTACTATTTTGGAAAAAGGTTTAATTATAACATGTCTTCGGATTCTTTTCCGGCTTCTGGGGTGTGTAAGAGGTGCAGGGATGCAGACAGGCCTCTGAGGTCCACAGCAAAGGATGTTACTCAGTTATTGCCAGTTGCTGGTTTGATGGTCATGAGTGAGGCGCCTTTGCAGCCCCTGTCGTCCACCTCTTTTTTACCAATTGCCTGTACCAACTCTGGTATGGAGCTGATGGGGTCTTCAGAATTGCCAGGGACTGGACCTTCGGATACTGCTCCCTCAGTTGGGTCCGGAGCCGGTAGGCAGGTACCGGCTTCTCAGGCCTTCACAGCTTCCTGTAAATATGGTTTCAGGTTTACATGCTAAGTCAAAGTCTAAGGCTCCAGCTAAAGTGAAGTGGCTAGCACAGGCACCTTTTGATCAGGGTCCTAGGAATCAGAGACAGATGCTTAGGATGGCTGAAGATCTCTTAACTATGATCAGGGGTTCTCATCCCCCTCCTGACAAGAAGCCTAGATTACAGTCCGATTATGATTCTTCAGACCAAATTTCTGTTTCTTGTGCTTCTTCCCTTGAGCAGGATTATGCTTTTCCTCTTTATGAGGATTCTGATGCTGAAGATTCCTTTCCTTCCACTTCTCCTCCTGAGGATTATTCTTTTGGTGAAACTTTGCATGATATGAGGGTGCATTTTCACTGGGAAGAGCAGGAATTCTCTGAATCCAAGAAAAGGCTTAGGGATTTCCTTCTTCTCCCACAGCATAAGCCTCTGGCTATTCCCCCTGTATTGGACATTGTTGATGATGTTTTTTCAGAAGCTTCGCTCTCTCTCCTGATTCTTTTCCCCCTACTCCGGCCAAACCGGATAGGTATTATAGGGTTCCAGATTCTCATAAATTTCTTTTTAAAAATCTTTCGCCTGATCCGGAAACAATTTCTCAGGGTCCTAAGGGTGTTAAAGCGGCCTCTGCTAAAAATCCTATTCCCTTTGACCGAGAGTCCAGGGCTTTGGAGAGATGGGATAAAAAGGTTTATACTTCTGCTACATTGTCTATTAGGGCTTTGAACTGTCAATATCATATGCTGAAGTATCAGCAATACATTTTGTCTGTATTTCAACAAAAGATGTCAGCTGTGTCTATTGGTGCAGATAATCAGGAGTTACAGGATTTATTGCATGCTATTGAACAAGTGGGTAAACATACCCTGCATTGTGGTTTTGATTCTTTGGAAGCTTCTTGCAGGGCTGCAACAACTGGCGCTGGTATTAGAAGACATGCTTGGTTAAGAGATCAAAGCTTGCCGGATCAGATTAAAGCCAAACTTTTGGATGCCCCTTTGCAGCATGATGTTCTGTTTGGGTCCAAAGCCGAAGAGGTATTGAAGAAAATGGAAGACAAAGCCAAATCTATGCAGACGGTTAAGGATTTTCTACAAGTGCAACCTCCTAGATTTAGCAGACACTGGCCAACTAAACCTTGGTCCTTTCCGGGCTCGGACAGGTCTCAGAGAGGCAGATTCAGGCATTCCAGAGGTAGAGGACAGTCACAGTCCCATTTTAGGAATAGGCAGTGGAGTGCCCCCTCTCCCAAGGGAGGTGAAGATAAGTCTCAACCCTACCGAAAACAGTCTTTATGACTCTCCCTTTCTGGTTCCAGGGGCTCCTCTCCTGGAAGCTCCTTTGGGGGGAAGGATTTCTCTTTTTTATCAAAATTGGAGCCACATAACTCGGGACAAATGGGTTCTGGACATAGTCTCAAGAGGTTACAGATTTCATTTCCACACTATGCCAAAACCGAATGGTTGGCCGGACCTGCCAAATCATCAGTGGGCAGAGGCACAACGGCAGGTGCAGTCCCTCCTGGCTATGAGGGCCATAGAATTGGTACCAAATTTAGACATAGGGCAAGGTTTTTATTCCAGACTTTTCCTGGTTCCCAGGAAGGAAAATTCATGGAGACCAATCCTGGACCTCTCTGTACTAAACACCTTCCTAGATATA
Organism: Protopterus annectens; assembly: GCF_019279795.1. Taxonomy (NCBI): domain Eukaryota; kingdom Metazoa; phylum Chordata; order Ceratodontiformes; family Protopteridae; genus Protopterus; species Protopterus annectens. The sequence goes on from NC_056730.1 coordinate 660,178,432, forward strand.
CCAAAATTCAAGATGCTCACTCTGCAGCAGCTGCTGCCTATGTTGGGCAAGAACGCTTGGATGGTGACTTTGGAATTAAAAGACGCTTACCTGCATATTCCTATAAGGCAAGAGTGCAGAAGGTATCTGCGTTTCAAAGCGGACTTGAAACATTACCAGTTCTCTGTGCTGCCCTTTGGCTTATCTGCTGCACCCAGGGTCTTTATGAAGTGCCTAGCACCAGTAATGGTGTTTTGCAGACAGACGGGAATTCAAATTTACCCTTATCTGGACGACTGTCTTTTACAAGTGGATGACAAAGACACTCTACTTCGGCATCTAGCTTTTGTGCAGCATCTTCTTATGTGCCTCGGTTTCACAGTGAATCTAAAGAAATCAAATCTGGTACCCACTCAACAGATTACTTTCCTGGGTGCTCTTCTGAGTACTTCAACCCAGATGGCTTCCTTGACACCAGACAAAAAAGTGCAACTGGCTTCTTTTGTCCGACACCTGGCTTCAATGAAACAGCTGACTGCAAGAAAAATTCTGCAGGCTTTGGGTTACATGGCCTCCTGCATTCTGCTAATACCATATGCAAGGCTGCATATGAGGAAACTGCAGTGGTACCTCAAGAGTGTCTGGTCTCTGCATTATCACAGTTTGGAAACAGTGGTCATGATTTTGCCTTGTCTCCAGCGAGAGTTTCTTTGGTGGGCCAAAGCCTGTCTACAGAACAAGGGGAAGCCTTTTTGTCCTCCGCTGATTGACCAAGTTCTGACAACGGATGCTTCAGATTATGCCTGGGGAGCCCACATGCACGGGAGATGTCTTCAAGGTGTTTGGACGAAGGCACAAACGCACCTGCACATAAATTTGAAGGAGATGCTAGCTGTACAGAATGCCCTGATAGCCTTCAGGGACCTTCTTCTACCAGGACAATTGTTGATATGGACAGACAACACTACAGTGATGTGGTACATCAACAAGCAGGGGGGCTCTCACTCTTACCCCCTGTGCAGATTAGCCATGAATCTCTGGTACACTGCTCTGGCCTGCAGTGTCGACTTACAGGTGCAATTCCTGCCAGGGAAAGACAACACTCTGGCAGATGCCTTGAGCAGACGCATTTCAAATCCACACGAATGGATGTTGGATGTTCGGATATTCAGGATGATTATAAAGGCTTGGGGATGTCCAGACATAGATCTCTTTGCATCCCTTCAGAATCATCAACTTCCAACATTCTGCACAAGGACCTACCACAAACTAGCATGGAAAGTGGATGCCCTCCCATTCAGTTGGAAACACCTCTCAGTATATGCTTTTCCTCCCTTTCCTCTTCTACCTCTGGTACTTCTGAAGATAAAACAGGACAGACCGCACATGATTCTACTAGCTCCCAATTGGCCTCGGCAATTCTGGTATTCCACTCTGATGACCTTGGTTCAGGAGCCTCCCTGGATTCTGCCTCAAATCCCTCATCTACTGTCTCAACTGGATGGCCGGATACTGCACAGTCATGTCAAGACTCTGCATCTAGCTGCCTGGCGGATCCAGGGTCTGTAAACACCTCTGCCCTTTCCAAACAAGTATTGGATGTAATCCTTGAAGCTAGATGGCCCAGCACTAGAAAATCTTTTACATCGGAAAAACGAAAAGAAAACTCAGGCAGCGGATCTATGAGCACACCTATGCCATAGCTAAACAAGATGTTAACAATGCCCTGGCTAGGCATATTCTTGCCAGTCCGGGACATTGTTTCAAATTCACAGTTTTAGGGAAGTCACTCACTGACAATTTAAGTGGTCCTTGGCAGACTTACTTGGAAGTAAATGAACTCTATTGGCAGTTACGAACATGGGCGTATACTAATCCAGGTTTAAATGAATATGTTTCTGTTGCTCCAGTCTTGAAACTATTGTCTAATAATAGATGAGTAGTAGTTTTTACAAAACCTTTTTTGGGGTTCCCTTTTATTAACACCCAGGTTATTTGAGTAGTAAGTAGGTATAAGATGGGTTTACACACATAGAATAAAACATTATTAGCCTGGGACATTTTCCTTTAGGTTTACAGGATGTTTTGTGTATCTACGTATGTGGTTATGTGTGTGTACATATATATATATGTATATGTATATACATGTGTATACATATATGGTTATATAAAAATATGCATTTTTTTCGAATGTATGAATGGATAATCAAATCTGACACGGGTTTTACTTGATATAGTGTTCTGATTTGAGTAGTATGTAGTTTTATTAATACATATTTTATGTGTTATGTGCACAAAATAAAAAATAAAAAATATGTGTAATTGTTGTCCTAACTATAAATATTGTTGAACAACAGAGTAGGACAACTTTAAGTTCATTTAATATAAAGTTTTTTGATAGTCACATACATTTGGGTTTTTATATATATACACAACCTTCTTATATATACGCATACACATATATACATATGTATGTGTATATATATAATTTTTAACATTGTAAATTAGATTATAGTAAATGAAATGTTTTTATTAGTGACTAAAGGTTGTGTGTTTTTTTGACAAGATTTTATAACATTATGTAAATGTAAACTCCTTTTAATTTGATAGGTGTTTATATAATTGAATTTAATTAATTAATTAACTGTTTAGTATATAAACTAGGATGGTTGGCTTGTAAATTTGTCTGATGAAGGTGAGACATTGAGCTCACCGAAAGCTTGGTCTTGTACTTCGCTCACGTTATTTTCAGTGAATAAATCAATCTTGGGAGTGTTCATCTGCTTGGTTTTCTTCGTTTCACTAGAAAATCTTATGCAGGAAAATGGAAAAGATTTTGCTCCTGGAGTCAAGTCCAGGGTGGTGATTCTTCTGTTCCGAACATTCCTCTGATTTTACAGTATCTGACAGAGTTATTGCATATGGGCCTATCTTTTTCATCAATTAAGCTTCTGCTATTTCTGCACATTACGATACGGATCCTCCGATTTTTTCTCATCCATTACTTAAACAATTTCTTAGAGAGGCTAAGAATATTCAGCCCCCTATAAGGGCTCTTATTCCCACTTGGGATCTTAACTATGTTTTGGAGAAATTAACTTTATCTCCTGTTGAACCTTCAGCTTCCATGGATTTAAAATTTTTGTCTTGGAAAACTGCTTTTCTTTTAGCTATTACCTCTGCTAGAAGAATTTCAGAATTGCAAGCACTCATGGCTGTGGAACCCTTCCTTATTTTTCATCAGGACAGGGTGTCTCTATGGACTAATACCACATTTATGCCCAAGGTGGTTTCAGCAGTGGCCTTGAATCAGTCTATTCATTTGCCTACCTTTTATCCTAATCCTCAAAGTGAGGAAGAAAGTCTTTTGCACTCTCTAGACGTGCACAGACAGCTTCGTCTATACCTGGCCAGGACCAAGATATTCTGGAAATCTGATCAGTTGTTTGTCGCTTATGCTCCTACTGTTCAGGGGAAAGCAATCACTAAGCAAACTATTTCCAAGTGGATTGCCCATTGCATCAAGTTCTGTTACTCTTATCATGGCAGTCCAGTTCCTGTTAATGTTAGGACTCATTCTACCTGGGCTACTGCTACTTCAGCAGCTTTTCTTTGTGGGGTTCCTACCAAGGATATTTTGGAAGCTGCTACTTGGAGTTCTGTACATACTTTTTCTAAGCATCACAACCTCCCTCTCTATTCTAAATCCAGGGCAGGTTTTGCTTCTGCAGTTTTGCAAGGTTTTGTGACCGCTCCCTCTGTTTCTCCTCCAGCCACCCTTTCTTAGCTTTGGGACTCAACCCTACAGTGATGACTGCAACAGTGAACCATGAAGGACATAATACAGTTGTGTACTCTTACCATAAATGTAGATGTTCAAGTGTGTTCACTGTTGCAGTCCGGGTTACCCTCCCTCCTATCCCCTCTTTTGTTTTTTTCCTTGAGTATTGTCTGTTATGAGGTATTTTGGCTGCTGAGGTTTTGGGCATGGTTTCCTTTTTAGCCTTTTCTTTCTGGGCACCTGACTTCTGGGGCAAGAAAAACTGGGGAAATGGCATCAGCTGAGGTCTTTATACCTTCCGGCGCATTGACGTCAGGATAAATGCGACCTCAGCTGGCGCCCGATCCAGACTTTGGGATTCTGGCCAATCGGAGGCTGCTGCTGGCAGGAAGAACCCTACATTGATGACTGCAACAGTGAACACACTCAAACATCTACATTTATGGTAAGAGTACACAACTGTACTTTCAGGACAATCAGACTAATGTGCAGCAACTTGAATTGTTTATCAGTACTGTTAATGGAGACAGTATTCAGATATTGTGAACATCTAATAAACCTTATAAAATGAACTACAGTGTTTTGAGAATGCATTTTGAATGCACAAGACTTGATCCATAAGGGAGAGACTGACACCAATTCAGCACAAGCTTGGGTAATTAAGACTTTCGTTTCTCAGTCTCATTGTATAGAGTGTTTCTAGCTAATTACGGTACAGTACAGTATTTTCAAATTTTACAATGGCGCCCGAACAGGGACCTGCTGTCTGGGGAGAGATATATACTTCTCACAACCCAGCAAGCAGCTGAACCTTTTCTCATCCAGTTTCTAGTACAAGCATGTTTTTTTAAGTTCACAGAGACTGTTTATACAGCAGAAGTACTACACCATCACTCCGGAGAACACACTACACTTTCAGTGAAGGTATCATTCATTTCCAGACTTGGTTACATTACGTGTGTTCTACAAAAATCTACAGAATAACAGTGACTTGTTCAGCTTCATGTGTTCTACCCTTTCAGTGAAGTTATTCTTCATTTCCAGACTTGGTTACACTACGTGTGTTCTACAGAAATCTACAAAATATCAGTGTTTCTTTCAACTTCGTGTGTTCTACAGACTATAAATAACACGTTTTTCATTAAAGTGTAGCACTCCGCGTTTCATTCAAACTTCAACAAAAAAGCTGCAGTAAGTAATTTTTTAAGTACAATTTTATGGCAATAACTTCATTAGCAGTTTAAAGTGACAGCAACTGCTTCATAACAGACATCAGTAGCATACCGCTGTTTTTCCATAAATAGAGCTGTAAACTCTATGCAGAATAAGCTGAAAATTACAGCGTGACAGTTTCTCATTAAGACAGCATTAAGTTGCACAGTATCAGTGTTTACTTCAGAAAAGTCTCATACAACTTCAGCAGACCAGTATTATCAAAGCAGTGTTCCTTCAGAACATAAAAGACATTCCCCTGGATTTTGCAAGCCCTGCATGGCATGCAGGACTAGTGCAGGAGCTCCAGCAGGCAATATGTCTGCCATGCGATCCAGGAATAACCTTTAGGGGTGTGCACGAGCACTCCTGCACTAGTCCTGCATGGACTCAGCCCCTGTATACAAATTACCCCATTTGCAGGAGAAATCCATGCAAATGAGGTGAATTTGCAATCCAGGAAGTAACGGTGTACATTTCTGCAAATTACAAAATGGAGCCATGACAGTTCCAAATAAAGGGTGGATGTCATGTAGAAAGCATGCCAATGGCCAACTATAAGGCCATTGACATGGAAAACACTTGCAAAAATAAAAAAAAATCAACTTTTATTTTTTTAGCCAATCTCGGCTGTTTAAGCGTAGGGCAGAGACGAACAAACGGGATCGGGGGGGATAAGAAAAAAACATAAAATAAGCATTCTAACCAAAATCACTATTTTGCCATTATACTCAATGGCAGGCAGAAGACAACATGGCCAGTGAATAGTGACTGCTAAGGGGGGAGGCTCGGTGTGGGACATGTAACTATGCATTAGCAGGCAATCCTATGCAAATGAAAGGAATGATACTGAATCCCAGATTTACCCTGCATGCTAATCAGCACCCAACAGTGTAAGAGCACGAATAGCTTGGTGCAAGCCTAGGAGTTAGCTGACATCATAGGGGGTGTGTGTCATGCATATTGTAAGTGGATTGGAGCCCTGTAGCTCGGGTTTGTTCCTAGCTTAGCAGAGCTAAGCAAGTGGGTGAGTCTGAGGCTGCCTAGCACTCTTTACATTGCCTAAGCAGGTGTGCGCGCCATGCACCAGGTTTTAAAGGAAAAAAGTAAACCAGGAAATAGCAGCTCTGTGCACATTTCAGCACTCTGTTTGTGCAGTGCACCCCCGGGCTCAAACAGTAAGGCAATGGGAAGGGAAAACAGCAGTAGGAAGGTAATCTAGGAGAACTAGCATAGCTGGCAGGTGAAATGTATCAGAATCAGCCAATTACACAGGCAGCAGACCAGCCTAGCCCAGAATACTACTATAAACTATGCAAACACCTTTCCCTCTGTTTTTTCCCATACTCTACACCACCGGTGTATACAAGCAAGGAACTTTTAACAAACAAAACAACAAAATAATAGGGGCTGCAGCAGTTATCATACAACAACATGAGGAAGAGGCTGAGGGTAGTGAGGATGAGAATGCTGTCAACTAACCCACAGTGAGGTGACATAGAAGAGTGTACAGACCCAGAGTAACCTACCAGGGGCTACATGAGCTGGAGATAGTGGAGCACTATAGGATGGACAGAGACCTCCTACAGCAAATTGTTGAGCTGTGCTGGCCACGTCTGACACACAGAACTAACATAGGGGAACCCATCCCAGTGGATACCAAGGTATGTGTAGGCCTAGGAATACTAGCCACAGGTACCTCCCAAAGCCCAACTGGGGATATCATGGGGATCTCACCGGCATCAGCATCCAGAGTATTCCACCAGTTCCTGGATGCCATGTCAGCACATGCCGGTGAGCAAGTATATTTCCTCAACACCCATGAGGTGTTGGCCAGCAATATGCGTCTCTTCCACCAAATAGCAGAATACACTGAGGTGGTGGGTGCTATAGACTGCACGCACATATGCATCAAAGCACAATGCTGTGAGCAGGGTAGGGTCTGTATCAACTGCAAAGGCTTCCCCTCCAACTGCCAGGTCGTGTGCAATGCCCAGGGCATTATAATAAATGTGTGTGTGCTCGCTGCCCTGGAAGCTATCATGATTCCCACATCTGGCATCTGATGCAGCTGTACCAGAGATTTGCCAGTGGGGACATCCCTTACGGTCACCTAGTGGGGGATGCCGGTTACACACTAGAGCCATGGCTGATGATATCCATCAGAAATCCACACACACCTGAACAAGAACACCATAATGAGGCACACGCACAGACCAGAATCATAATAGAGCATGTGTTTGGGATGCTCAAGTCATGGTTCTGGTGCTTGGACACATCCAGTGGAGCCTTGCAGTACTCACTAGCTACATGTACCTAAATTGTCATCGTATGTGCCATGCTACACAGTATGATCCTGCGGAAGCAGCTGCAGCAGGAACAGCATGGGGCAGGGCTACACAGCCCACCACTAATGCCAAGGCCTGCACAGGCAGAGAATGACTCAGAGGAGGGCCAACCTGAGAGTGCCCCAGTAGGCAGAAGGAGGCATGCCTAGTATGCCATGGCTTTGGAAAAGAGGCAATGCATAGCAGATACACTGACACAGTAGGGACCCAGGGAATGACACCTCTCTCTGACTTGCACATACAGTAAAAGAGATGCCAAACATGACACTACCTGTGCTCAACCATGTATAGGGAGTGTACTATGCACATCCAGCATAGGCAGCCTCAGCACCATCCTCAATACTGGCACACCCACAAGGAAAGCCACTCCCCTTACTGATTGCTGATTGGAGTAGTATGTGTAGTCACTTGTATCTATGGTATGGATGTGAGCATGCAAGGGAATCGGGTGGCTGAATAGGATGCCAGCAGATAATAGACACCGATAGTGGCACCATGAGATCTGTAACAAATACGGGTGTCACCATAGTAGCAGTACTACACAGGGGGACAAAACCCACTGCAGGAAATGTGCTGGGCCACATGTGTGTCATATGACTCACACATGCCAGTCAGGGAGGTTCACATACCCAACAACAGTCTCTGGCAGCAGGACAGGTATAGACAAACACAAACAAAGGCTGTGCTATGGCCTCTGAATGATGCCTATGGGTAACCACCCCCAGGCCTACACAGACAGACTACATCAGGTCAGGCAGTGGGATGTTAGTTCTGAAGGGTAGGAAGTCAAAAACTAATATGTAGGTCAATCAAACCTAAGACCTGTAGTACACTGATATGCCTCTAGTCAGCATGATAGGTTAGAATACAGAATGAAATGGAGTACCCGACATACCAGTACAGTCATAGCAAATGTGTACAAGTGTCAGGTGTGTCGTCCCCCCCATCGTATGTAGAAATGTAGAAACAGTCAGGCGTGCCCCCTCAATCCTGTGGAGAAATGTAGAAACAGTCAGGTGTGCCCCCCCAATCCTGTGTAGAAATGTAGAAATAGTCAGGTGTGCCCCCCATTTCTGTGTAGAAATGTAGAAACAGTCAGGTGTGCCCCCCATCCTATGTAGAAATGTAGTAACAGTCAGGTGCCCCCCAATCATGTGTAGAGATGTAGAAATAGTCAGGTATACCCCCCACAACCCTGTAGTCTAACTTATCATGCTGACTAGAGGCATATCAGTGTACTACAGGTCTTAGGTTTGATTGACCTACATATTAGTTTCTGAACCAGACATACAGTATATATTGGTATGCATCACATTATCTGGTCCTGTAGTAGGGGATACCGGTGTTGTCTGCCCTAACACTTGCAGATCACAAAGGAGGTAGGACTGATGTACTGGGAAACACCTGATGTACCTGCACATGCCAGCATAACTGGAATGCCCCATGCATATCTGTGTGTCAGATGCAAGTAGTATCCATAGCACACATGCACCCAGCTCACCCAAACACCACCCACAGGTATCTTTCTGGTCGAATCCCTGCTGTGGGGAATGGATACAATATGACCCCACCTGTTCATGGCAATAGCAAAAGAATGCAGCATGCAGTGCAGGTGTCCCATGCAAGTGTGTCCCTAGCTGTAGGTAGCACCCTACCAGCATCCACACCACCTGATCAAGACTGATAGAAGGTATTGGCATGAACACCTAGAACACCTAGCCTGTCACCCCAGGGGAATATACTGTATGGTGGTCTGAGACTGTAGGACTGACAGAATGCAATGGCCTGCCACATCTGGCCTGCATCAGCACCAGATGGCCCACAGGCATCTGTCAAATACCTGTGTCTCACACGTACTGCCAATGCATGTTATGTCATGGACACCCAAATAACAACATAACACACTCCACATAAGCCATATGCAAGGCCATATGGACAAACCACAGTAACATGTCCACCATATCCCACTGCATGAACTGTGGACCAACACCAAAATACAGCTGTGATGGGGTGATAACCTTAGGGAAAGTATCAGAGAATGTATGCATAATGTATGGAAGAGGATAGAATAACAATGTTAGCAACCCTTGTATTACCAAGAGAACACTCTAAATCCCATGTTTTATGCACACACGCACTTGCCTAGACAACTGCTATGTTTGTAGTACCCTGCATATTGCCCACTGATAGTAACCATAGTGTGAGTGATTGCAGTGGGCTACAGAGGGCATGGCACCTTCCCAATGTTCCCACTAGACACCTGCAACACATGTGGTGCCATCAAATGTGACCCACAAAGGACATACCATGCCTTAAACACATGTATTGTATGGACAGATGCCACTGACATCAGGGAATACCTGTATCATGCTATCAATGTAGGTGCAGGATCAACCTGCTGTCCATTACCAGTTCCTGCCACATGAGGCCAGGACTGGCACATCTGATAATAACAATCTGTGTACACAACATGGGCCAGACACCCCAGGTATAGTTGCACATATCACTGTACATGCATGTGAGATGTGTGCACATCCCAGACACTGTCCACGTCTTGGACTAAGGAACACATACATGGCAAGCAATGCACAGCAATGGCCAGACACAATAGTTACCCAGGTGACTGGATGGTGAATACAATACCCACCTGTGTAGGTCAATCCAGACACTACACCCCTGAGCCACACTGCAGACCATTCACATGTGGCCTGATGCCAAGGTATACTCATCACCTAGCCTTGTATAGCCTTCTGGCACAGTCAATCACTATACACCTGTGAAGCAATGCACCCATGCATGTCAGTAATGGCACCCTGTGTCTGTGTGTGTGTGTGTGTGTGTGTGTGTGTGTGTGTGTGTGTGTGTGTGTGTGTGTGTGTGTGTGTGTGGTGTAGGATGCCTATGACCACATTCACACTCACTACAACCCCCATTGTCATATGGAAGCATGCTGTCAGATGTCAGACACCTCCACATACCCTTTGCCCATATAACCTCCAGATAACCCCTGTGGTGCATGTGTTACCTGCACAGTACTGCATTGTGGCAATTTAACTAGTGATTATTTGTATTCCTGATCCTGCCAAGTGTGTCAATCTGTGTGGGTCCCTGAGAGAGTGTGGCTGTGTTGACTCTGGCACGTGTTCATGCGGACAGGCACGTGTACTACACCTACCATATAGATACCATATCGCTGTTGCAGATGTCACTCACCATCACATATACGTTTGTAGGGCTCCTCAACATGTAACCTATGAGGTGTATCCAATAACTACAGAGACATGTGATAGCAATACATAGTCAGTCAGGGGTTTGATACCCTGTACTGGTAGGTGTGTGACACAAACATGCTTAAGTTTTACTCTCCCACCCCTCCCTGACTTATCTTTGCCTCTGTCTGCCTCTCTCACTCCCTCTTTGGTGGATGTGGAAACTTACACCTGCTTTGCTTAGGCAGCAGCATGTGTACTGTAAGTGATTCTCATGATCACTCTGCACGAATTGCAGCCCTCCTCTAGCTGATTGCATGTGGAACAGCTGTGGTAACATTTCCATAGTCAGTTGCATGGAAACACACTCCAATATCTAGGAACATCATGTTGGTGATGGGCCTTTTCATTCACTGTGAGCAGGACCTAGATCTGTTGTTTGGCAAACAACATCACAGATGGATTGGGGATTTACCTCTAACAACATACACTGTGGAAACAGGCCAACACACAATTTGGGGATGTGTCTGACTTTACTACAGACTTTAAGGGCCGCTATACTGCATTTGGAATAATGTTGGTTTAACAGGGTGTGTGTGCGTGTGTGGATATGGATGTCCTACATGTTTTAATACCTGTCATGTCAGTGCTATGTTTATGAGAAAACCCCTATCTGTAGAGTCATCTGCAGGCTGGTCAGTGTGTGGTGCCTTATGTTTCTTGTGTTACCCACAGAGCTCCTATCTGTGAACTGCAGAAGCATAGTGTGAGGATTGCAGTCAGTACATGGTGACAGCTGTGAGGGTTACTGACTTCATATCCCTCATAGGACATATATTGCAACAAACTCTGTTACAACAGTAAATGTATGAGGATATCACAGCAACATGTCAATATTGGCCCTGTGTTTGTACCTCCAGCCACAACTCCGTCAACCTTTGTACATATATCATGCATTAAGAGGTGCATATGTTCTGTACACCATATTTATTGACATCATATCTGATAACAAGCCAGTGAGATATCAGACTGCTACACATGTTATGTATAGTAGGGGTTATATTTGAGGATATAACCTGGGCATTCTGTGGTTGTATGTACAGTACTGAGGTCTGTGCACTTATGGTGATTGTCGACAGTGTGTGTATTGTGAATATATACCTTGGCCTGTACAGACTGTAGTAGATGTCATTGTTCTTGGTCTTGTTCTATCTGATGTTACATGCTGCTCCACTGTATGTTACCCTATCAGCTTGCATGTTTCTAGGGCCAAACACACACATGTTCCATACCACAGACAGGCATCGGACCACACTGTGTAGCATCCCAATATATGTAGGGTTACTGTGTGAGTGGCACATATGAGGATGTTGTTGATCAGATAGTCCATATACTGTAATATTATGCTAGCTTGCCATATGTGGCTGTGGCTGTGTTCACATTGGTTGTGGTTATGCACTTTCACACAGGTGTCTGTTACTCTGTGCTTTGACATGCCTGTAGAGCCTGCTATACATGCAGGTACATGTGTATTCCCCCATAGGAAATGTAGGCCAGCATTGTGGCAGTCTGCCTGTAGCCTGCACAGTGCTGTGTTGCATGCCTAGCAGCTTAGTGTACTTACACAGTGAGATGTTATGTCTAGATACTTGCAAGATGTGCTGCTGCCCGGCCACCATAACAGTCATGTATGTCAGACAAAGCAGTGGGATGCTAAACAGATGTATGTCACTAACTAGTGGATAGTATGTGGCCATGGCACCTCTGTACCAGTGGTTATTATGTGCCAGGACAGACAGGGGTGTGTGAATGCATAACCTATGGAGACAAATGTATATCAGTATCTACATGATATACCCATCTACATGGTTGTTAACATCCACATTGTCAGGCTTGGTCCACATGTCTTGCACTAAGGGGTTCTGTGTATACCTCTGGACTGATCAGAGTGTGTCAGACTGTCCACATATATTGGCCATATCTCTGCTGTAGTCCACAGGAGCATTACTGGACTAGCAGTGATACTGTACTATGATGTCCTTAGGATGTCTGTCAGTAGCCAATGGCACACATGTTAAAAGCAGATGTGACTTCCCACACACAACATGTCTGTAAAGACAATCCCTATTACAGTAGCAATAGTCTACAAATATACCTGCAAAACATACCTGATATCCCCTTGCACTAAGAGGTTGGGACTATTGGTGCTGAGGTAGGGCTCCACTCCATGTTCAGGACATATGGTGAACATATATGTATATATAATTATCCATATATCTATATAGATGGGTTCCGGACGTTTGCTCAAATGAGCAAATGACTGAAACCCAAACGGCTGGGCATACTTACGTGAAAGTGCTTTTCACCAAAGAAACACTTTCGCGTAAGTATGCCTGTTGCCGAGGCTGTACTACGGTGCAAGTAAGGGAAATTTCCCTTTTCCCCACTGTAGTGTGGTCTCAGAGGGAGAATATTAAAGTAGGGGGGTTTGGGGGGTAAAATGTAAATGTAATGTTTTATTTATTTTTTTTTGTAACAAGCTTTAACGAAAGCGCTTTTTCGATAAAAGTGCTTTCATTAAAGTGTGTTAGGGTATTCTGGATTCGGACATTTGCTCATTTGAGCAAACGTCCTAGATCCATACAGATATATACACATATACATATAGACATACATAGATGAACATGTATATGTACATCTATATGCATATAAACACTCAGATATATACATATACAGAGCAACATATGTCTACACATATACAGATAGAGATATATGTATGGATATCTACATATATATTGACAGTAATAGGTGTATCAGAATAGATAAAAAGGCTTAAAACCTGAGCTTTGGCCGGCTAAGATCCAGCTGTATTCAACTGGACATATAAGAGAATTTAAGTACCTTTTATCTGCACTTTTTTCAAATAATACAGCATTTTAATTGATGTATTTGTGTTGCATTGGATATTAACTGAACTGGAAGTTTTGACTCTGTTTTTTCAGTTAGTGTTTGCTAGATTTTATTGCCTGTTAAAATCCTGCATAGACAGTAATTGCAGTTGGGGGTAGTCTCATTCACTGATATCCTGTTAATACCTATTTAAGTGGTACATTTTGGAATATTTTCTGCTTAAAACCTGAGCTTTGGCCAGCTAAGATCTAGCTGCATTCAAATGGATGTATAAGAGAATTTAAGCACCTTTTATCTGCACTTTTTCAAATAATACAGCATTTTAATTGATTTATTTGTGTTGCATTGGATATTAACTGAACTGGAAGTTCTGACTCTGTTTTTTCAGTTAGTATTTACTAGATTTTATTGCCTGTTACAATCCTGTATAGACAGTAATTGCAGTCGGGGGTAGTGTCATTCATTGATATCCTGTTAATGCCTATTTAAGTGGTACATTTTGGAATATTTTCTGCTTAAAATCTGAGCTTTGGCCGGTTAAGATCTAACTGTATTCAGGTGGATGTATAAGAGAATTTAAGTACCTTTTATCTGCACTTTTTTCAAATAATACAGCATTTTAATTGATTTATTTGTGTTGCATTAGATATTAACTCAACTGGAAGTTTTGACTCTGTTTTTTCAGTTAGTGTTTGCTAAATTTTATTGCCTGTTAGAATCCTGCATAGACAGTAATTGCAGTCGGGAGTAGTCTCATTCATTGATATCCTGTTAATACCTATTTAAGTGGTACATTTTGGAATATTCTCTGCTTAAAACCTGAGCTTTGGTCGGCTGAGATCTAGCTGTATTCAACTGGATGCATAAGAGAATTTAAGTACCTTTTATCTGCACTTTTTTCAAATAATACAGCATTTTAATTGATTTATTTGTGTTGCATTGGATATTAACTGAACTGGGAGTTTTGACTCTGTTTTTTCAGTAAGTTCCCCACCCATCCTCCCTGGTTTTGTTTTGGTGTTAATCTTTGTGGCTTTGAAACTGCCCACCCCTCTTGTAAATTTGTGTTTGGATACTCCTTCTGGGCCCATCTCATTTTCTCACTCAACTGAGTACAGTGAGATCATATTCTGATTTCAGGCACTCCAACTGTGTACAAAGAGATCATCTGGGAAAGAAAAAAAATAAGCTTGTTTTCTGCCTTTTCTGTAAGTGGTCTAGACTGTTTGTAGGCTTCTGAGCCCCCAAGCCTTTTTGTGTTGGAGGGAAGCCTTCTAGCTTAATTTTGTTTCTTAGAACTAGCCAGTTTTCTAGTTTCAGCAATCAAATCTGTTTCTTTGAACTCAGCACTTGTTCAGAACTCATTGTAAGCACTATATAAGCTGCAAATTACTACAGCACTTCACTTTCCTCACTTGTCCAGAGGAAAGCAGTTTTTAGTACTTAATAAATAAACACCTATCCAGGCATGTCTAAGGGTCAGCTCCCGGTGATTTCTCTTGTCTACCTGATGAATATGATCATCTTGGGCAATGCAGCAATTGCCTCATGTACACAGACAACCCTCTCCTTCTACCATCTAACACTACAACCTGTGAGAGATGCACTTATATAGCCAAACTGGAAGCAAAGCTCTCTTCACCCAAGACTAGACTAGACAGTCAAAAGGAGAAGGTAAACACTTGCACCACACCACACTCATCACATAGTCCCTCAAAACCTACACCACCAAAACATACACACATAGAAACAAAAAACACACACCTACATTCACAGAGGCTCTCAATAAAAACCTGCCCAAGCATCAGGGACCTCCAAAGCAGAAAAGCAATCAAACTCCACCCCCCAACACAACCCAAATGACACATAGCCCACAAATTCAGTGTGCCACTCAACCACAACCCATAAGGCATAACAACGTACCCAACACTCTAGTCATAGGTGACTCTATAGTCAGGCACACTGATGTTCCACCTTACCAGGCTAAACAAGGAGAAAATTACTGTCAGCTGCCTGTCAGGTGCCAGGTTCCGCCACATAACGCACACACTCAGGTCACTCCACAAAAAGTACAAATATGACACTGTCATTGTCCATGTCGGTGTGAATGACCTGAGACGTACCTCCCTGGACTACATGAAAAGAGACATGGAGAAGCTCTCCGATCTTGTAGCCCAGGCAGGTATGACCCTAGCCCTGAGTAGCATCCTGCATCACCCAGAATGATACCACAGTACAAGGACAAAATGATTGACTTCAACAATTGGCTAAGCTTTTGGTGTCATTGTAAGGGGATCCAATATTTCTCTGCCTGGGACGACATGATCGACAGACCACAATGCTTTGCCAGAGATGGCCTGCACCTGTCACCCTTAGGATTCCGAATACTGGCAAAGGCTCTTGCCACCCCTATAGTGCTTTTTTTAGGCAAGGTTCAAATTACAAATTCACCACCATAACAGGTACAAGCAAGCAAAATCTGAGGGTAATGCTACTCAATGCTAGAAGTCTAAACCTCAAAATGCACTCACTTGAGGCACTCCTTAAAATGGGGAACATCAACATCTGTGCAGTGACAGAGACCTAGTTCAAAGCTCCAGAGAGCACCCCTGCATTACCAGGCTATAATTCATACCACAAGAAACCAACAAAAAAACAAAAAACAGTCTTAAAAAAGACTACACGATGAAAAACAACAATGATTCCAGTTGGAAAATTTATTACTGAAACATGTCTTAGCGCCCCGACCACCACAGCCTTCAATGAGCACACAATTCATGGTAAAGATACATTCCCTTATATACAAAGTGTAAATAACTTAATTAATAATAAATCAATTAAATAATTAGGTATTGAAGAAACTGCACTCCCTGTTAAATAAAAACCCATACCACAAATACAAAAATATAATATAAATATAACACACAATATCAAACCTATTATATCAAATATTTCCAATTAATCTCCATATTTAAACCAAAAGGTGATAATGTATTATATTTCAATATAAAAATAGATTCTTTATATAATAACATATTTTTTAACAATCTATGATTTCCTTTTTTAATAAAGATCTGTTCTAAAACAGTTGCTTGTAACAAATCAACATTCTGGTTATGGGTTTGTAAAAAATGTAAAGCCACAGAATTATCTGTAGCACCCCTCTTAATATCACAAATATGTTCTTGTAATCTAAGTTTAAATTTCCTCTTAGTCTCTCCAATATAAAATAGATTACAAGGACATTTAAGGCAATAAATAACTCCCTCTGAATGACAAGAAAATTGTTTATTAGGTGTAAACCTTTTATTATTTATTCTGTCGAAGGATATTCTAATAAATTGGCATATATTGTAAGACTGACAAGCAAAAGTACCAAAGTTACTTATTGGAAAATGTAACTGTTCAACAGGATGCCTAAAATATGCTCTTATCAACATATCCCCCAAATTTTGTCCCCTTTTATATGCCACCAAAGGACTAGAGGGGAGCAAATTACCCAATGTTCTATCCTTCAGCAAAAACTTCCAATAATATTTAATTGCCTCCCAAATTTCCTGGCTTACCAAATTATATGTAGTGACAAAATAAATATCATCTACTGATGCCTTTTTATTTTGTTTAAATTTATTCCTTGGCAAAAAATGTTTTTCCCCAGAGGTCAAGAATTTATCAAAGGATTCCATAATGGAATCCATAGAATAACCTCTGCATAAAAAAACATTAATAAGTTGATTTATTTGTCTTTCCAGATCTACGGAATCATTGCATAGTCTAGATAGTCTAATCATTTCACTATAAGGTAAAGATTTCATGGTATGCGGAGGGTGACAGCTACTACCAAATAAATATTGGTTACCATCAGCAAATTCTTGATGAATTGTAGTACCAATATATTCATTTTCTTTCCCTATTAATGTAACATCTAAAAAATTAACCTTAGTTCCAACCTGTAAATCATCAAATTTAATATTATATCTATTCTGATTAAGTTCCAATATAAATTGATCAACCAAATCCCATTCATACCACACCTTTTGGCCACCTAACCTGGAATGAAGCACTAAAGGTAGAGGTGTGTCCATATTCATTAAGGATTTCCACACCTCCAGGCTAGTTGCACAACATAATGCAGCCAAGATTATCCAAGTGCAACTAACTCTGGGAAAGACTGCAATCCAAATTGTAGCTTGCTACAGACCCCCCACCATGCCCCAGGATTCCCACTCCTCATTTCTTAATACACTGGAAAGTATTAGGGTACAACCCAACACGCTAATAATGGGCGATTTCAACTACCCCACCATTAACTGGGAAAACTACTCATGTACCAACACTTTTGCTCAATGTTTTCTGGAATTTATAAATTCCAATGCCTTGGATCAACTTATTCACACCACCACCAGGGGCAGCAATATCCTAGACCTGGTCATTACCAACATGGTTAACCGGTGTTCCACACCACAGGTCAATTCCTTGTTGGTCAGATCCAAGCACAAGCTAATTACCCTAGACATCCACATCCCGCCCCCACCCCCAATTAGGGAAACTACCGTAAAAAACTTCTCCAAAGCCAACTTCACACTTCTTAAGACAGAAGTGGCAAACATCATGACACCCATGCAGACAGACAATGGAGGTACGACTGCTGAATCCTACACAAATGCACTTTATAAGCACTTACACGAGTGCATGGATCATGCTATCCCTAATGGAACCAAGATGCTATCCTCCAAAAAAAGGAAGCCAATCTGGTGTTCCTCTGCCATAAACAAACTCTACAACAGAAGAAAGAAACTGTTGCAAAAAAGAGTAAAATCCAATGACTGGAGGAACTCCCTGGTCAACCTCAGTAAGAAGCTGAGATCCCTCATAAAATCCTCCAAAGCTAGTTACGAAAACAAAATTGCCACTGACTCTAAAGACAACCACAAAGCATTCTATAGCTATGTCAAGAATCTCAATGGCAACACTCAGATCTGCTCTGAGTTACAGTCAATGGCACTAAATATACAGAACCAAGTGATATTGCCAACATCCTGGCAGATAGGTTCAGTGCTAACTTTACCCCTCTCTCACCCCCTAGAGGGCCCATCTCTATACTGGAAGAATACAAAGTTCCTGTAATCATGGCTGCACAGGTACAAAACACACTCTCCAAAGCCAAGAACACAGCATCCATGGGACCTGACAATATCCCAGGCTGCGTTCTACATGAACGACAGAATGAACTGGCACCCTAAGTGCCACATTCAATCATATCCTCACCTCAGGCTTTGTGCCCACTGAATGGCACACCACGATGGTTATCCCACTCCGCAAAGGGGGAGCAACGATGAACCCTGGGAACTACCACCCCATTAGTCTGATGAGCCTGGTCTCCAAGGCCATGGAACATATCAACATGGAACTCATAAACAAAGACATTGGTAATCTCCAAACTTTGGACAGTACCTAGTTCAGGTTTGTAAAAGGCAGATCATGTCTCCTAAACCTGACTGACTTCTTTGAAGCAGTCACCAAAGCCATAGATGAGGATAAGGTGGTTCACACAGCTTATCTAGATCTCGCCAAGGCTTTTGACACCATCCCCCACTCTGGAATTATAGGTAAGCTCACTAAACTAGGTATAAATCCCTATGTCACAAGATGGGTTGCCAACTGGCTCATGGACAAAACCCACACTGTGAAAGTAGCAGATTCCAAATCCGACTTCAGACCAGTGACAAGTGGAGTACCACAGGGTTCAGTCCTGGGTCCTCTCCTGTTTGGTATCTACTTCTCTGAAGTACAGGCTAACACAGAAGGTCTTTGGCTAACAAAGTTTGCAGATGACTGCAAACTAGGAGCCATAATCGAAACTCCTAACGATGTGGACATACTACAAAAGGGCCTCACTGAGACAGATGCCTGGTGTCAAAGCCATGGCCTGAAGCTCAATGCCAAAAAGTGTATTGTCATCCCCTTTGGTAAAAACTCTGTACCCATGAACTACCACATAGGCGGTAGTCTACTTAATGTCAAAAGTGTGATAAGAGACCTTGGGTCACAGGTGGACAGTAATCTCTCCTTTGATAATCGCATCGCCACAGTGGTCAGGAAATCCTTTTACGTGGCTCACCGCATCATAAATGGTTTCTCATCCAGAAAAAAAGAGGTAATTGTTCCCCTCTACTCACCACTCATTAGACAATTTATAGAGTACAACACCCTTTTTGGTATGTACCTCACAAGACATCTACAACAACTGGAAAGGCCATAGAAATACCTCACAAAGAGGATTACTGGCCTCAAACAGATGCCCTACACAGACCATCTCAAAAAACTCCAGCTTTAATCCGTCACATATCGCCTACTCAGATGCGATCTCTGCCTAACATACAAAGCTATGTCAAACCCAGAGCTGTTGGACATACTCCACTTAAAGAAATCCCAATCCCTCCGTGCTACAAGCTCTAGTGACCTAAACCTTGTCACCACAATAAACAGAACATGCTGGAGGGATATATTACTGTGCCAGATACTTCCCGTACTCTGGAACAGACTACCTATCTATGTCAAACTGAGCTCCTCATTAGCACTCTTCAAGAAAAATCTTGATGACTGGATGGGAAATAGGAAATTCACCCCAGGGATCACTTCTGTGGCTCTACTCAACAGGGGCACAGGAAAATAATTTTCTTAGGAGGCGAAAGCCAGGGTACCTTTTTGGCTGGGCTTATATAGGCCCTAGGGCTAATGCCTAGTACCTACCTATGAACCTATGAAGATATGTATGCACATATAATTATAGATATCTACATATATACCCACATAAATAGGCATATCTGTACACATAGGACGTGCATACATATATATAGCTATATGTACATAGATCTATATATACACACACACACATATATATATATATATATATATATATATATATATATATATATATATATATACACACACGCACACATACATATGAAGAGATGTACACATGGCCATATATATGTTGTACTATACAGATGTGTATACAGACATATGTATGAATATATATGTGTATGTACATGTAGACATATATCGACCTATTATATGTATATATTCATATTCCTGTCATGTGTAAACCTCACGGTTGTGTATACCCTCCAAGATGTATCTGCTTTGTGTACATTATAATAAAATAACATATGTGATGCAACAGTCATATTAATAACAAGTACTACACAATTGTGGAAGTAAAGGCAATTGTTCAATACTACTCAATATGTATATAGACAGATATATTGGTAAAACACCAGCTGCCTTCACCGTGGTCATGGCATAGTGGTTAAGTGTTGTGACAATTGTGTATAGGGTCCTGGGTTCAAGGGCTGTTCATTTTGTTGCTGGGCAGAAAAGGGCCATTGAATACAGAGTGATTAAGGCACTTTTAAGCAGTTGTAAGTGGGTTTGTGTGGGTTTGTGCAGAGGTAAGCACTGCTAACTTCCAGTTACATTTTCTTATTTAGCTTCTCAATTGCTTAACCTGTGTAGGTATTGCTTACCCCTGCTCAAACAAGCTTAAACCCACTTACTGCTGCTTAAAAGTGCTTCCTCCCACTTACCCCTGCACTAATTCTTTACAAAGAAAAGAAAAAAAGGGTAGATAGGAAAGAGGTGAAAAAGGAGCACAAAGAGGGAAAGACAGTAGGGAAAATAGCTAGGGATGTGCAGGAAGGGTGTAGGGAAAGTCCATAGCTGCCCATTTCTTCTACAGCAACCGCTGTGCATATACACTGAATTTGGAGGTAGATTTGGACACTCAAACCCCTGAGAGTGGGGTGAGGACAACAATAATATGTTGTGATGCCAATTAGACCAGATTACATGTGTCCAGTGGACTTGTGTGCAAAATGGACAGCTATGTATGGGGCGAGATATTTTTTTGGGAACAGATTGCCCTTTTTTTCCAGTTGAGAGTGGGATGTTGGGGCGAGATAGTAGGTATATTTGGGGAGGTAGGTTGGGTAGTTTAACAGACAAGACAAACAAGACACATACAGGGGTGGTATATGACACATGTAGGGGGTAAACACCTCAATGGGAGGGGTGTTGGGAAATCAGAAGCCCATGAGCCCCGTAGTGGAAACAGTGGGACTCAGATCCCCACCCATGGGCAGTCACCAATGCACCTTCACAGCCCCAAAGGTGGCTGTGTTGGGGGCTGAATCGGAGAGCCAGGCCAACCCTCTAGTCATGACATGCGGCCCTCAAGCTGGCATAGAAGATCTCCAAACTGCTGATCGAGCTCTCTACACACCATGACCCGGATCTGGAGATGGGTGACAGCTTCCTGTCCACGCCTCATCCCCTGAGGCGGTTCCACCCATAGGTGGTGTAGGATTAATGGAGGAGGATGTCCTCGTTTGGGCCCCAGATGTGCTGGTTCCTGGTGCCACGGCCAGCTGAAGTGGGACAGGTGGGTCCGCTGGGACCTGCATTCCCATATGTGCTATGGTGTTTATGGTGTATCAACATATGTGGGTTAGTAATAGTCAACACATTCCAGGGTTAGGTATAACAGCATGCATAGATATTCCAAACAAAACACGTGCAACACATAGCTCACAAAGCCAATGTGCCAAACAGTCACAGCCCTTAAGGCTAAACAACACACCTGATACACTTGTAATAAGTGTCTCTATCGTCAGGCACACTGACGTCCCGCTCACCAGGCTGAACAAGGAGAAGGTCATGGTGAGCTGCCTGTCGGGCGCTAGGATCCGCCACATAACACAAGCACTCAGGTCACTCCAAGGCAAGTACAAATATGACTCAGTCATTGTCCATGCTGGTGTGAATGACCTGAGACGTACCTCCCTGGACTACATGAAAAGAGACATAGAGGATCTCTCTGAGCATGTAGCCCAGGCCGGTATGACCCTGACCTTGAGTAGCATCTTACCCTCACCAAGAATGATGCCACAATATGAAGACAAGATGATCAATTTCAACAACTGGCTTAAGTATTGGTGTCATTCAAAGGGGATCCAATGCCTGTCAGCCTGGGATGACATGCTCGACAAGCCACGATGCTTCGCTAGGGATGGCTTGCACCTGTCACCCCTGGGCTTTCAGATATTGGCAAAGGCTCTTGCTACCCCCATAGTGCCTTTTTTAGGCAAGGCTCAAAAGACAAACCCACCACCATAGGTATCACAAGAGATAAGAAACTAAGAGTAATGCTACTCAAGGCCAGAAGTCTAAACCTCAAGATGCACACACTCAAAACTCTCCTTAGCATGGAGAACATCGATATCTGTGCAGTAACAGAAACCTGGTTCAAGGATCCCGAGAGCACCCCAGCACTACCAGGTTATACCTCATACCATGCTTTTCGGCCCCAAAACATGGACCGAACCACAATAGGAGGGGGAGTATCAATATTCGTCAAAGATACCCACACCTCCAGGTTGGTGGCACAGCACAAAGCATGAGAGACTATCCATGTGCAACTAACAGTGGGTAAAACTGCCTTCCAGTTTATAGCCTGCTACAGACCACCCTCCCAAACCCAGGAACCCCACTTGGCCTTCCTGAGAACACTGGAAAATATGAAGGTCTCTCCAAACACCATTATATTGAGCGACTTCAACTACCCAAACATAGACTGGGAGCATTACTCTAGCTTCAACACCCTAGCCCAAAGGTTCCTAGAATTTATAAACTCAAATGCTATGGAACAACTTGTTACCACTCCCACAAGAGGGGAAAACATACTGGACCTGATCATCACCAACATGGGACTCTATGCTCCAGACCAGCAGTGTATCCCTCACTTGTAAGATCAGACCATAAACTAATCTCACTGGATATTCACATCCTGACCCCAACCCCTGCCCAGAAAATCACAGTGAAAAACGTCTCTAAAGCAAATTTCACACTCCTCAAAACTGAGGTGGAATCCTTCAAAGCCCCCGGACCTGTGGAAAATATGTCCCAGACTGCAGAATCCTTTATAAACGCATTCTATGAAAACCTTCAGGAATGCATGGATCATTCAATCCCAAATAAAACCAAGACCCAGTCCTCCAAAGGCAGGCGTCCTATCTGGTGGACCCCAGCCATAAACAAACTATACAATAGAAGGAGAAAGCTACTACATGATAGAGCAAAATACCAAAAAGGGAAGGCATCTCTGATCAGTATTAGCAAAAAACTATGGGCACTCATAAAATCATCTAAGGCCAGCTTTGAGAGAAAAATTGCACAGGACACTAAGGATAATCACAAGGCATTCTTTAGTTATGTTAGAAACCTGGGTGGGAATTCCCAGATATGCTCAGAATTAGTCCAAAATGACAAAAAATACACCGAACCCACAGGCATTGCCAACATCCTAGCTGACAGGTTCAGCGCAAACTTCTCCCCCCCTCCCCACAAAAAGGGCAAATATCTATCCCAGCAGAGTGCTGCCCCCCTGACATCTCAGATGATCAGGTAAGAGCCACCTTCTTCAAAGCAAAAAACACAGCGACAATGGGACCAGATGGTGTCCCGGGCTGCATCCTACATGAACTCCAAGAAGAGCTAAACCCAAACATAAAACTACTGTTCAGTCTCAGCCTTACTACAGAATATGTACCCAAAGAGTGGCATACAGCAACAGTGGTCCCTCTCCACAAAGGTGGTGCCTCAACGGATCTGGAAACTATCGCCCCATAAGCCTGACTAGCTTGGTCTGCAAAGCTATGGAAAGGATCATCATGGACCTCATAAATAAAGATATTGGGGACCTACAGACACTGGATCCTACCCAGTTCGGCTTTGTTAAGGGCAGATCCTGCCTCTTAAACCTGGTCGATTTCTTTGAAACAGTCACCATTGACGAGGGGAAGGTGGTCCACACAGCCTACCTGGACCTCGCAAAAGCCTTCAGTACAATACCCCACTCAGGCATTATAGATAAGCTCACCAGCTTAAATATAAACCCCTATGTCACTAGATGGGTTGCAAACTGGCTCAAGGACAGAATCCACATGGTTAGAATTGCTGGAGGCATGTCAGACTCCAAACCAGTTACAAGTGGCATCCCACAAGGCTCAGTCCTGGGACCTCTCTTGTTCGGTATATATTTCTCGGAGGTACAGGCCAACATGGAAGGACTGTGGCTGACCAAGTTCGCAGATGACTGCAAACTGGGCGCCATAATCGACTCTCCAGCCGACACAAGCATCCTCCAAAAGGGCCTCATAGAAACAGACAACTGGTGCCAGAGCCATGGCCTCAAGCTAAACGCCAAAAAGTGTATAGTCATCACCTTTGGCAAAACAAAGTGCCCACAAATTACCACATAGGTGGTAATCCATTAAGTACAGAAGAAGTAATTAGGGACCTGGGGATCCAAGTTGATAGCAATCTCTCATTTGACAACCACATGGCCAAAGTGGTTAGAAAAACATTTTATATAGCCCACCTAATCATGAAGGGATTCACATCTAGATCAGGGAGGTCATCGTGCCTCTTTACTCATCCCTCATCAGGCCCATAATTGAGTGCAATGCCCCTTTTGGGATGTACCTTACCAGACACCTGCAGCAACTGGAAAGACCCCAAAAGTACCTCAACAAGAGGATCAAAGGGCTCAAACAGATGCCATATGCTGCCCGGTTAAAGAAACTCCAGCTCTACTCAGTGGCATACCGCCTGCTCAGAGGCGATCTGTGCCTGACGTATAAAGCCATGTCCAACCCAGAATTAATGGACATGCTGCACCTCAGAAAATCCAAATCCCATCGAGCTACGCACTCGAGAGACTTGAACCTCAGCACTGAAATAAATAGGACATGCTGGAGGGACAGATTCATAACCCAGAGGCTCCCTTCACTCTGGAATAAAATGCTAGTCCAGGTTAGGCAGAGTCCTTCATTGACTCTCTTCAAGAGGAATCTTGATGAGTGGATGGGAGATCGTAGGTTTACCCCGGGTATCACTTTTGTGTCACTGTTAGACAGAGGCACAGTATACTAACCTCGAAAAAGGGCATAGCAAACTTAATTTAAAATGGGTGGCAAAAGCCAAACACACTCTGGCTAGGCTTATAAATGCCCTAGGGCAGATAGCCTAGTATGAACCTATGAACCCAGACACCAGATACGGAACAGTTGCATAGCAAACTGAACACACGCATATATGGAACCACAGTGGTAATAACAACAGCATGCAGGTGCATTGATGGCACCATGCCATCAGTGTTGGAGTAATTCAACATAGCACATGCATGGAAACAGATTTAAATAATTATCAACCAATAGGACATATGTCCCAATAGAACAGTGCAGTCACCACATACCATTTGAGGTGGGTATTTGGTTTATTGTTGGAGATATGGTGTGGGGGAAAGAAAGATGTCAATTAACAATTAGTATATTCTTGTAGTTCACATTACTTTCCTAGTCAGTGCTGTTATCTGTACCTTAAAAGTATTATTACACTACCCTATTGCCTTTGTTTGGACAGTGATATGGCTGTTGTCATCTTTATACATGAACTGGTTTTACCTGCAGTATACACCTCTTACCTGGTATACCTGTGGAGGAAATGTTTGTTAACACTAACTATTTCTACACATACTCCCAGACTCCAGGTTGATGTTGTGCACATACATGCCCATCTCTTTCTGCACAGACTCTGGCCATGTCTTGACCACATGCAGGTGAACCGTCACATATTTAGACTATTGCCCTTTTCAACCTTTAATGACTTACAACACTCTTATACAGGCTTTCCTACACAGTTATATTATGTAGCACAGTATGGGTGACAGTGATCAGTGATACATTATTATTCAGAGCAACTACAACACTCACAATTCCATACATTACCAGAGTAAATAGTACCAGTACAGGGTATCAAGCTTTTAATTTCTCGGCACAGTGTTCATATCCGATGTACCTGTGGGAACAATGTTTGTTAGCACTACCTGACTGTTGCCACACAAAGTACCAGGTTACACATTAGTATTGTGCACATACATCTCACTCTGTTACCGTACACACTCTGGTCACAGCTTGACAACACGGGGGTGTAGATAGGACATACTTGGCTTATTACTTTCATGACAGTTTCAGGAGTTGCTAGAGTGACAGGTTTGTTCTCATAGATGTGTGACAAACAGTTGTATTCCCTGTTTGCTGCCTAAACATCTGGGGTCATCCCACTGACTTCCCAGGGGGACAGGGTGACAGGCAGCAGATATGGGCCCATATACTGGACATTCTGGTCTTATCTGTACAGTTGTGGGGTATGATTCTGTTTGCAGCCTACTTCCACTCCCAGGATTCAGACCATGGCTGTGTCTGCTAAAACTAAAACACTGTCCATTACAGTTTTGTGTGCTATATAGATATTGCTGTTTATCTCCTATCTGCTTTCTGTCTTATAATTCTCCTGCAGTTTTACATTCTGACTTTGTATTATAACACTCTTATACAGGATTTCCTAGACAGTTATATTTTGTAGGACAGTGTGGGTGACAGTGATGAGTAATACCTTATTATTCAGAGCAACTGCATCAGTCACAATGCCATACAATCCCAAAATAAACAGTACCAGTACAGGGTATCATTCTTTCATTTCTGGGCACAGTGTTAGTATCTGACAGACCTGTGGGAGCAATGTTTGTTAGCACTACCTGAATGTTGCCACACACAGTACCAGATTCCACATTACTATTATGCACATACATCTCACTCTTGTACTGTACACACTCTGGTCACAGCTTGACATCATGCGGGTGTAAATGGGACATACATGGCTTATTACTCTCATAAGATTTTGGGGAGTTGCTAGTGTGCCAGCTTTGTTCTTATAGATGTGTGTGAATCAGTTGTATTTCCTGTTTGCTGCCTATACGTCTGTTATCATCCCACTGATTTCCCAGGGGGAAAGGGTGACAGGCAAAAGATATGGGCCACTTTAATGGACATTCTGGACATATCTGTACAGTTGTGGGGAATAATTCTGTATGCAGACTACTACTGCTGCCAGGATTCGAACCATGGCTGTGTGTGCTAAAATTACAACAGTTCACATCTCAGTTGCGTGTGCTATTTGGATTTTGTTGTCAACATTTTCACTGTTTTCTGTCTATGTGTCTCTCAGATGAACTAAATGACCTCTGGGGATTATACCAGTCACATACAGACATTCCTACACATTTTATTTATGTTGCACAGTGTGGGTAATAGTGCTTAATACAACAGTACTATTAAGTGATTGCAAATCTACATTACCATATGATATCAGAATATACACATGCAGTTCAGCATTTAGACCTTTACTGTCAGGCTGTTATGCTTTTATTTACATACAAACTATATGAGACTCTTCCTGCCATATTCCCTGGGGCATGCTGTACTTGTCTTAAACAATACAGGTTTTATACTGGCAATTACCTTGCTAATGCTTTTAGATTTATTTCCTATGACAGTACATGCAAGAGTATTACTGACCTGCCTCGCGTCGCAACCTCTCCAGGTGACAGCCTTGGGCTTCCTGGTTCACAGCCTGCTCACTTGCCACTGTGAAGGACATAAGAGAAATAATTAGCTATACTATCCATAATATACATGAGCTGGCAATTATTACACACGTTGTGGAGTGATACTTGCACACAGCTGGGACAGCCCCTGCTGTCCTAGCCTCTTGGATCCACTGCTCCAAGAGGTCCCCCTTATGCCGCTTCAGGTCAGCATAGTGATGCCTGACCTGCTCAGCAGTTCAGAATATGCCAGTAGCACTCGTAAGGTCACGAGCGAGATGGTCACAGGCTTCCACCTTATATTGGGAACCCTGGTACTGGCCCTGCAGCAGTCTCTGCTCATGGTCTTTGACAAGGAGTCCTGCCATGACTCTAGACTCCTGGATGCCCTAGCGCTGCACCCAGAAGTGCACTCCCTCTCCCCATTCTGCCATGGTGCCAGCAAGTGGAAGCTGCAACCAATTTTGAGATGTATTCCCACCTGTTGGGTTTAAGTAGGGCCGAATTCCCACACTTTGCAGTGATTGGCAAGGTTTTGAAAAGGCTAAGCTATGGGCAAACCTGCTTACCTAAGGTTGGCATTGTTAAAAGGGGTATACCACTAGGCACATTTAGTTAGCTGGGCTAAACATTGCTTACACCTCCTAAGCTGGCCTGTGCAATACTTAGCGTTGCTTAAATTTGACTTTGCATTATATTTGCTTTTTGGCATTGATTTATTATTCATTACATCTTATATATATGTTTGGTATTCATGATTCATGTGTACGTGCACTGTATGGGTTCCTTGTGTTTAGTAGGGGACTTCAACACTCTATCGCATTTATACCTCACAACTGGGCGTACTTCAGTACTCCAGTCCACATATTTCTGTTATATAGTAGGTTATAGAACATTTGACTGTATACTGATTCCTTTCACATATTCATTTTGATTTTACTATAGTGAGGATTTGTTTGGTGATACCTCATTTTTATGTACAGCTGTGATGGCTTGGTGGTTAACTACTGTGACTATAGTGTATAGGGTCTGGGTTCAAGACCTGCAAGGCTGTTTATTTTGTTGCTGGGCAGAACAAGGGCCATTGGATACAGAGCGATTAAGGTACTTTTAAGTAGTTGTAAGTGGGTTTGCGTGAGGTTAAGCACTGCTTACCTCCGGTTAATGATGCTTACAACTGCACTGATTAAGACAGCAATGTCTAATGGTTCTTGAGAAGGTGGGGGATTTGGAAGCTGTATGGAGTTATCATTCATTACACATTTTGCCTTCTATTTGTATCCATTATTCCTGTGTGCATATACTGTATGGGGCACATGTGATTATCTGTGAACTTTGCAACATTATGACACTGACACCTCACATCTGCATTTAATGCAATACTCCATTTCACAAATATATGTTATTTAGTAGGTTATGCAACTAAAATATTGGTCATAATGTGATTTGACATGGAAAATGGAATGTGCTGCAGTGGACACGAACTGAGAATGCCTGCTCATAAGGTGACTGCTCTGCCCACTACACTATTGCTATACTGCTTCATTTGCTTATATCTTCCTTGTTATCCTCTTCAGCCATTTAAGCTGCATTAACAGTAGCTAAATAATGAGTAAACCCGTGTACCTATGGTTAGCTTTAATCAGATTCATAAAAAATAAATGGTATGTTTATTTTCTTTGTATTTACTATTGTTGTTGTACACATGGGGGGATGTTGCTGGGGGTATGCGGACACCTATGAGCGGTCTCGCTCATTCATTTGGCCTTTCCTGCTTTTCTTCATTGCGGGGGGGTGTATATTCTGAAAGCTCTGCTCTCAGATACACCCCCTGCACTCTTACATGCTCCATGTAGGATTTTGAACTCAGGCAGCGTGCCTTCATTAATATGCATTGCGCACTGCCATCCTGCTCCTAAACGTCCACTTCCATGCTGGACTAAGTTGCCCTGCACAGAAGATTAGTAAATCCAGG
Organism: Protopterus annectens; assembly: GCF_019279795.1. NCBI lineage: Eukaryota > Metazoa > Chordata > Ceratodontiformes > Protopteridae > Protopterus > Protopterus annectens. Next base: position 660,208,352 of record NC_056730.1, read on the forward strand.
GGATTATCTCCAGACACTTTATGTTTCTAGAGTGATGTCATAAAGTCAAGAAGCAAAGAAAAGGTTAATAAGCTACAGACGATCGTTCACATTTCTTCCAAGCCATAAAGTTATGTAAGACTTTATATGCACCTTTTAGTTAACAGTTTAAGTTACTTAATTAAAGTCTTTTTTGCATGTAAATATGTCACGTAATACTGCTACAGTTAACATATCAGTAAATTTTTGGTTTAAGTTTAAAAATGTTCTCTTAAAGTTAAAGGTTATTAGTTCAAAAATGTTAAATATGTCTAAATGCAAAGTGTTTAAATCAGGTCTATATTAAATCAGAAAAACACTTAAAATAGTGAATGCTGATTTATAAACCCTTCAAAAGCAAAACCTCACAATCTTGAAGACACGGAACAGCGTTTTTTTTTCCCAGGGAAAAAAAATTACTGTTCCACAAAAAAAAAAAAATCAAAACACAAAATAAAGTGGAGGGCTTTGCTCCCACCCCCCACTTAAATATATCAACTCTGAGATTGCACCACAGTGGAGGAAATGGAAAAGTCCCAAAAATAGCACAGCGATTTTTTTCCCCTGGGGAAAAAAATCGTTGTTCCATGTCTTCGGGATTATGAGGTTTCATTCTTAAAGGGTCGATAAATCAGCATTCGCTATTTTAAGCATTCGCTGATTTAATATAGACCCTTTAAATCACAGAACTCAGAAATCAGTATGGTCTTCAGTTTGAACGTATATGCTTCAGCACATGAAATTCAGCATAATAATTTCAGTTGTAGTATAGTGTCACATACAAATGTTCACAATATAATACATACAATTCAGAATACAGAAGTATGTTGTAGTATTACAAATGTCATCACAGTCTACATCCATTACACTCAAGCAATGTCTCAAGTTCATATTGCACTAAAGATATATAAGCGGAATCATAGTGCAGATTTTGTAACTGAAGAAGAGACTTCAGTGCTAAGTGAAATAATACATTCCATAGCTATCTGTAAAGATCAGATCATTAATCTATCATTATTTAAGGTTATTTCATTATTTACAGACAAATCAATTTCAGTTGTACATATAAAAATACAAGTGCAGTCTTGTCATAATTTAAAAAGTCAAAGATTATGGCAGCTACAAGTTCAAGGTATAACATCTGTGTATATACTGGTTTAGACTTCAGTAAAAAGATGTGGGCAAATGTACAGATTTTATAGAATTGGTTATGACAGAAACATGCAGTTGTATGGGTTAAAGATAGAATAACTTTCAGTACAGCTGACACAGCTGAAGTGCTCAGAAAGACACATTGGGTGTGGTCAGTTAGAAAAAAAGAGTAACTATATGCCTCTATGTCTTGTAAGGTATATCAGAACTAACAGTAAAATTAATTAGCAGAATAAAGGGTTTGCAGTCACAGTTTGGCAAATACTTTTTTGTATTATTGTTTGTTTAAGAGTTTTGTGTTAAAATGTTGCAATTCATAAACAATATCATAGTATAGACAGAGACAAGATAATGTTTGCTATCTTACAGAATGTAAAATTTAAAGTCAATGCTACATTGTAAAAGTGACAGCACAGCTAAAAATTCAGATCCTATGTATAAAAGAGTACATTGTGTAATCAGTTTGAGATTGTATATGTTTCGTACAGAGATGGCAGTTTGACGAGCATATCAGCTCAGATTACAGGTAGCCTAACAATCTGAATTAAAAACAGTGCTATCCATTTAATGAATTACAGTTTACTATTTATCCAAAAAAAGTAGACAGTAATAGTACATTCTTGCAGCATTCAGTACTAATAAAAAGTTAAATGATGTCAGCTAAAGAAACAGTTATGGTGAAACAGTGGATGAAGTTCCACTTACTGAACAGTATGCTAAAATCTAAGAATCACGAGACAAATGTAAAATGTTCAACAGTTAAAACTGATTGTATATAGGTGCAACAATGTATAATCTTACATTATTACTTTGATTTTTGTTTAAAATAAGTTCAGAAACTTGATACAACTATCAAGTTAAATGCAATTGCTACAGCAAAGACCTTAGGAAAAGCTGTCCATTTAGTGATAAAACAAAAACAGCTTTTGCCAGGCTTCAGATGCCAGTAATGAAATTGTTCATGTAAATACTGATATTGCAGCAGTAAAACAGATTTCACCACTCCCAGCAGTTAAATTGGGTTTTTTGTATGTAAAAAAACAGTATCCTAAATAATGGACATAGTAACAAAAGCATGTACTTAGTTCCAGCTATTTCCAATAAATCCAAACAGGTTACTGATTTAAATAGCTTTTCAAATACAAGGCAGCCCACTATGGTTAATGAATGGGCAAATGACATAAGTAATGTACAAAGTTCGAGCCCAAAAGATAATCAAAAGTAAGCTGTAGCTCAGGTTAATGTTGCCAGTGACATACCAGATTTTCAAAATATGTATAAAGGTTATGATAGTTCAGCACCAAATCAGTTGATGCATTTGACTTTATTCCATGTTAAAAAGGACAGCAGACCATGCATTTCATTACTCATGGCAATGTTCACGCTATCGGGGTTTAAAAGGTCAAAGGTAATTGCAGTCAGTAGCAAGCCTTTGGAGTTTGGATTTTTAAAAAAAGCCAATCAGCCTAGAAAATGAATAACAGCAGAACTCTTGTTGCATCCCCAGTGTGACAGTATCATTTTACATTATGCCAAAATTAAGTGTTGTGTTAAAATTTAATGTAAAAAATCAGTTTGTCTGCAGACTTGTAAGAACTTATTAGATGCAAATGTTTATTCATGCAGAAGAATGTATGTTTATTTTATGCAGAAAAATGTAAATAAAGTTGGCACAACAAGTAATGCTACCAGTTCATAAATGTTATAGCTGCATTTCATGCAAAAAACATGTGAATAAAGTCAGTACAGCAAGTAATGATGCCAGTTTATAGATGATGAAGCTGCATTTCATGCAGAAAAAAAAAAATAAAATCAGGGCAATAAGCTACTAAAACCAGCTTGCACAAGAAATGAAAAAAAGCGGTTTAAAAGGCCTAACTATAAAAGGACACTTGAACATTAAAGCAGGTCTTCCTTTACTTCATCAGTGACTGGAACAATGCAGAGCAAAATTTTGCAACTGTTGATGTGTTTCAGTTATTTCTTCAATGTCTGTTTAAAATTAAAGCAAGTATATATGTATGTATTCATGTTTTCAGGTTCATGGTAATTTGTACAGCAGTAGTAGTTTCATTCTATCTGTGTTCAGATGGATTTCAGTTTATTTGTGTTCAGATAACACTGTCAAAATGTTTCATGCTTCAGATTTGTGTTCAGATAAAACTGTCAACATCTTTTCATGTTTCAGACAATTGTGCAATATGCTTTTATTTGTGTTTAGTTAATACTGGCAAAATATATTCTTTTGGTTTAGGTAGTTTCCAGAATATACACAGCTATTTTTAAATATTCAGTAGATGCTAATGTAAATATCAGTCAAGTTTCAGAATATGACATTCATATTCAGTTATGTTTTCAGTATAGTACATTTCAGTCAAATCTTAAAATACTTCACATTATTCAATTAGTTTAGGGTAAAGTGACAGACTTATTTGTAACAAGCTTATTACATTATTCGGTCATTAGTTAAGGGTAAAGTAACAGAATTATTTTTTGTTACAAGCTTATTTAAATAATAGGTAGTGATAGTTATAGTCAAGGCATCTATGTTCACATTTTCTGATACGTCTCTGCCAATCAGATGTAAGTCTGCACATTGTGTATATTGATATCTGCCTGCATTATTTGTCTATATTTTTCTAAACATGTCTGCCTGAGTTTATCACTCAGTGATATATGTACTGTCTCTTTTTTGGTATGTGGAGCTTTTCTTCCCAGGCCTCTCCTGAAAATGGACATATATCCAGTCGGACTATCCCGGTCAACAAATGTAAAATAAATAAAATAAATAAATAAAAATTGTACATTTCAGTCAAATCTCAAAATACTTCACATTATTCAGTCATTAGTTAAGGGTAAAATGACAGACTAAAAACTAACACCCAACTTCTCCCCTGCCGAAGTTCTAATCTCTATATTAAAACTTAACCATAAACACATTTGCATAATTGATCTGTATATTCCTCCAGGAAACAACATTCCAATATTAGAAAACATACTTTCCTGGACTTCACAAAACATAGATAATGAAACCATCATCTTAGGTGATGTAAACATTGATTGGCTAGACATTGCCCACTACAATCCCTCAAAAAACATAAATCTTTACAACTTCTCCCAACTAATTGATGACATCATCAGACCCCACAAAATAACATTTTGGGCTCCGCAATAGACTGGATATTAGTGTTCCACCCTAACAATATCATCACTGCAGGCATACTACGTAATACCATTAGCAAACACCACCCAGCATATATCCTATGCAAAACCACCCTAACCCCAGGACAACACCAATACTAATCAACCAGAAATTTGACTAAGTTCCAACCATCCATATTTAATTAAACCTTAGCTAAAGTAAATTGGGAACCCCTCAAATCCCTGCCACTTAACAAGGCTGTTGAGTTCTTTAACTCAACATTCCTAGACATCCTAAATAGGCAAGCACCCACCTGCCAAAAATTAATAAAACAACCATTCAAGCTGACTCTCAAAATCCACCAAAGAAGTCATGTCCACAAGAGATAAAATCTGGAAATCATGGCAGAAAAACAAAGACCCTGCAACTCTAATACAATACAAACAACTCTGTAACTAGGTAAAACATCTAATAACCAATGATAAAAAAGCCCACTGCCTCCATCTACAAAGCCAACATAAAAATAATCCCCAAAAATTCTGGTCCTCCATCAAGCATCTATTACATTCAGGTTCTCAAATCAACCCATCCCCTAACCCACACAAAATGTCTACCAAACTTGCCACCCTCTTCAATTCTTACTTCAATGACACCATAGCTAACCTAACCACCACCTTTCCTATGGATAACACCAGCACCACCACCACCAAGACAGATAATGACCAAACTGGCCCAGAAAACAATCCTACACACAACTCTAACCTACAATTCTCCCCCATACCCATTGCCACAATAAAAACACTTTTACTTAAGCTTAAACCCTGTACTCTAGCCCCTGACAATCTACCCCCACACTTCCTGCAGCTAGCTGCAAACCCTATAGCTTATCCTATCAGCATACTCATTAACAGATCAATTAAAAAGTCCCTTGTCCCAGACATCCAGAAAAAAGCATTCATTCTCCCCTTACACAAAGGCAGCACCAACATAGACACCACAAACTTTCAACCCATAGCTATTCTCTCACCTCTCTCTAAAATACTGAAAAAATGCATCCATGCCCAACTCTTCAACCACCTGCTTGAAAATCATATTCTGTCACCCACTCAGCATGGTTTCGGACCAGGGCACAGCACCACTACAGCCCTCCACTCCTTCCTTGATACAGTTAACCGGGCACTGGATTCTGGTAAAATAATCACTTCTCTTTTTCTCAACCTCTCCAAAGCTTTCAATGCCATTTCCCACACTACCCCCTCTCTAAACTATCTACCCTCCACATTTCCCCAGCTTCCCTACAATGGTTCAATAGCTATCTCTCCAATAGGCAGCAATCCACCAAATGGCAGCAGTCTTACTCTCCCTTCCTCAGTACTTCCACAGTGGTACCCCAAGTCTTCATACTTGGTCCTGTCTTATTTAGCATCTTTATTAAAAGTTTTCACACCACTCTCCCACAATGCTCAGTAATCCAGTATGCTGATTACTCTACAATAATATGAACTGCAAATTCCAGCTCTGAACTCCAGCAGATCACCCAGAATGCTCTCACCTCTAATGAATCTTGGATGTTTAACAATCATCTTGCTGTAAATCTAAAAACACTAAACTAGTAATTTTCACCCCTAAGAAAACCACTCCCCTAGATAAAAAACTCTTCAGTATACAAGTCCAAGACAATACCACTATAGAACTTGTCCCACACCCTAAATTACTAGGCATTATTATAGATGAAAACCTAAACTTTGATCTACACAAAAACAGTAACATAAAAAAAAACACATCAAAAGGTCAGTATGCTGTACAGGCACCAACACTTTCTTAGCCTCTCTACTAGACAAACCCTTGTAACTACATTTTTATTACCCTCTCTCCATTATAGTACCCCTCTCCTCACTAATATCCAAAATTCTACAAAATCCAAACTTGATATGTGTTACAACAGAATAGCCAAATTTGCCACCAAGGCCAAATTCTCATCCCACCACTGTAACTCACTGAAACACTTAGGCTGGTTAGAACTCCCCCACCATCTCTCATTCACCCAGCTAACTACAGAACACAAAATAATATATAGACCCACAGATTGTCCTGCTCTCTCAACTCTACTTGCCAAATACCAACTCAGCAGGCAACTAAGATCTGAAATTCATCTACTTCTAAAAGAAAAACCCACCTTACTGGCAGGTCAACTGCTCTACTCCTTCACCATCACCAAACTATAGAACTCACTTCCTCCTTCTATAAGAAACACAGGCAGCACCACTACCTTCAAACAAATACCGAAAAATCATCTCAACTCTTCCTGGTTATGTACCTGCTCTATAACCTCTTCCTTTTCCTTATATTATAGCTAAATTCCTATGCTTTTTACTACTAGTGACTGATGATACTTTTTCCATATTTTTTTTTTTTCTTTCATCACTTGTTGGTACTGGTATAATAATGCTGATTAATTTATCTCCGTTTTTAGCACTCTGAATTCATCTGGCACCTAACTAAATTCCTGCTTTTATGCATATATTCTGTATATGTTAGTGTAATCAAACCAACTAAATTCCTGACTTATGTATAAATTCTGTATATATTACTGTAACCTCTATGTGTAACACTGTTTCTACTTCTGTACCAATTAATGTTTAATTTCTTTTCTCCATCTATGTTCTTGGCGGAGCTTTTATCCCCGGGCCTCCACCAAAAATTAGCTCTTTTAGGCCCAGTGGACTTTCCTTGTAAACAAATGCAATACATAAATAAATAAATAAAATAATTACATTATTCAGTTAATAGTTAAGGGTAAAGTAACAGAATTATTTTTACAGGCTTATTATTTAAATAATAGGTAGTGATAGTTATTCAATGCACTCGAAACATAACAGGGCAGGCTTAATTTATTAAGTTATTTAAAGATTACAGTGCATGTTTACAGATGGCAATGCACTTTACATTGGTCAGAAATTAAGGACACTAACAGACAATGTAAAGGTATAGACTTAAAATACAGAAAGCATAGGTTTTAGTAAACCATTATCACTCATAGATATTCATATAAGTTAAAAAAGTAAATAGCATTAAATAAAATGTATAGACACAAGTTAACACAAAATATAGTAACTAAACTTCAACCACTTATAAAGTTATCTTTTAAGTGCAGATTTCAATTAGTCTTCAGAAAATAGCCACCATGCTTGATAGGCTATACAATAAGTGTCAGAAAAAGCTGCCAGTGAGGGGATTTCCTCTATATCCTATGCAGTAAAAGAAAATTAAGGTAAAATATATAGCTGAGCCAAGTGGACTCAACTGTTAAGGCAAATCTGGCAAAAATCCAAGACATGCAGAGAGATGCTAATAAAAGGGCACAATGCAAAGTTTCCAGTCCACTCCCAGGATTAAGGTTGTAAGCAAGTAATGTTGTAAGCAGCTAATAAAGTACAACCATTAGCTACTAAGTTATGTAAGTTTTCAGGAATTTTGGCCTATCATAAAGTATAAGTTTAAAAAAAAACCTTGGTTGCAGAGAGTGCCAGTTTCAGAAAAAGCATGGTATAGAATGCAAATAAATTTTGCAAAACCTCTTCCTCCAGAAAAAGGGGGTTAAAAATCAAATCATAAAGTTAAGAGACTTCAATCCAAACAGGCCATAAATTCTCAAGTGACACCTAGTGGTCAAAATTAAAATTGCAAGCTTATTCATATCCTAAACTTAATTCAAATTATAAAGTTAAGACTTCAATCCAAACAGGGCATATAAGCTCAAGTGCCACCTACTGGTCCAACTTAAAGTTGCAGGTTTACCAAATATTTTTTTTTTTTATTTTCAAATTATAAGTCAGGTAGCATAAAGCTAAATACAGCAGATAGCAATGCAAATGTAATGTAACTACAGAATTAGGTCCCAGTAGACTTTTGTCAGGGACCTGAAGTGCAACTGTTGGGATTTCCATTTTAAAATAGTTATTAGAAATTAGACAGCCTAAGGGGTAAAATAAATTGTGTTTCCTTTATGCATAAATGATAGTTAAGCAGAAAGGAAAATAACCTTGCTGGCCAAGCATGGAAGACTGTTTATTAAAGAGAAAAAGTTAAGCATAAAGTGTGTAGACAGAATGTTCTTTTCTCAAGGAAAGGATCAGCTACAGAATGTTCCTTAATGAAGCATATACAAAGCCTGAGACCAAAGTTAAAGGAAAGTAAATAAGAAAATTTACTAGACTAAAGCAATATAATATGCTGTGTTCAGAATAGCAGGGCAGTTAAGGTTAGTAAGTTTGTTTAACCTGTTACTTCAGAGAAGATGACAAACACTCAAGCCTGCATAGAAAAAACAGATAATCTAGAGACTATGTCAGTTTATGTTGTTCAGGACAATCAAAATAATGTGCAGCAACTTGAATTGTTTATCACTACTGTTAATGGAGACAGTATCCAGATATCATGAACATCTAATAAAACCTTATTAAAAGAACTACAGTGTTTGAAGAATTTATTTTGAATGCACAAGACTAGGTCCATAAGGGAGAGACTGACACCTATTCAGCACAAGCTTGGGTAATTAAGACTTTTGTTTCTCAGTCTCATTGTATACAGTGTTTCTAGCTAATTAAGATACAGTACGTTATTTTCAAATTTTACAAACGTGCCCGAACAGGGACCTGCTGTCTGGGGAGAGATATATACTTCTCACAACCTAGCAACCAGCTGAACCTTTTCTCATCCAGTTTCCAGTACAAGCATGTTTTCTTAAGTTCACAGTGACAGTTTATACAGCAGAAGTACTACACCAGCACTCAAGAGAACACACTACACTTTCAGTGAAGGTATCATTCATTTCCAGACTTGGTTACATTAAGTGTGTTCTGCAAAAATCTCCAGAAAAACAGTGTTTCATTCAAATTCATATGTTCTACCCTTTCAGTGAAGGTATTCTTCATTTCCAGACTTGGTTACACTACGTGTGTTCTACAGAAATCTACAAAATAGCAGTGTTTTGTTCAACTTCATGTGTTCTACAGACTATAAATAACATGGTTTTCATTAAATTGCAGCACCCCAAGTTTCATTCAAACTTCAACAAAAACAGCTGCAGTAAGCAATTTTTTCAAGTACAATTGTATGGCAGAAACTTCAAAGTTTCATTAACAGTTTAAAATGACAGCAACTGCTTCATAACAGACTTCAGCAGCATACCAGTGTTTTTCCCATAAATAGAGCTGTAAACTCTATGACGAATAAGATGAAAATTACAGCATGACAGTTTCTCATTAAGACAGTATTAAATTGCACAGCACCAGTGTTTACTTCAGAAAAGCCTCACACAACTTCAGCAGATCAGTATTATCAAAGCAGTGTTCCTCCAAAACATAAAAGACATTCCCCAGGATTCACGAATCCTCCATGTAAGACTAAATAAGTCTTACTCAGAAACTGCAGTTGAACGGTATGACATCAGCATGCCATGCATATTCATGAGGGCATGCTGACTCCACTCCAAGTCTAACACGGACCGTGCAGGAAGGCAGGGGGCGTGTCTGACTGCCAAGCAGTCCAAAAGTCCACACCCCTGCAAGTGTCTAAATTGTGAAATGCCAACACACATGAGCGAGCCCACTCAAATGTCTACATACCCAACACTACACTCCCTCACATTGTAAACCCCCAGTACAGTTATAAAATGTAAAACTTTTATTTTTTTTATAATTCCCGATATAGCTGCCCGTATTTGTGCGTTTTTGTGTGGGTGTGCCCATTGCTTAGCTGCAGTTAGCAATTTCAACATTAAAGAGCATAATCAGAAATATTTATGCAAATGAAGCCAAATAGCAATAGCGTAGTGATAGAGCCTTCACACAAAGATGAGGCATTCATGGTTCGAGTCCCACCACTCCCCTTTCTATTTTATGTTTTAAATTAGTATATGAAATAATTCCTGACATATATGAATAAAATATTACTAAAAAGCATTGAAATGGCCTATGTATCAGTGAACACAATGTATATATATAAATATAAGAAGGATCTTGACATATAATTGCCCGTAGCTAAGCAGCGCTTTACCCAGCGCAATAAAGTTGCCCGTAGTTAAGCAATGCTTTACCCAGCGCAATATAGTTGCCCGTAGCCACTTTACCCAGCGCAATATAGTTGCCCATAGTTAAGCAGTGCTTTACTCAGTGCAATATAGTTGCCCATAGCTAAGTAGCGCTTTACCCAGCACAATAGGTTTGCACGGAGGTGCACACTGCGTGAACCAGCGCACCGTAGGGCAACGTGGAGCAACAACAGCCACTGTTAACATACATATACATATAAACGGTAGATTAACCATTGCTAACCAGGTCTGCAGTCAGCCGAGAATTTTCAAAAATGGCTAATCACAAAAAAGGGTGGGAAATGCGGCATATTTAAGCTCCATAGGTGGGAATACTCACCATAACTGATTGTAGCTCCCATCTGCAGTTAGAATGGCTGGTGCTGGAGAGGGTACTTGCTTTCGAGCACAACACTGGGGCATCGAGGAGTCAAAATACATAGTTTGGCTCCTTGTCCACCATCATGAGTCAAGACTCCTGCAGGGCCAGTTCCAAGGGACGGAGTACAAAGCAGAGGCTTGGAACCTGTTAGCTCATGATCTCACCAGTGCCACAGGCATCCCTTGGACTGGTGAGCAGGTCCGTCACCACCATGCAGACCTGAAGAGATGGAAGCAAGACCTACTGAACCAATGGATACAGGAGGCCTGTGACATGCAAGATGCCCCACTACTGAGTAGGTAGCCATGGAATGCAGTATGTAAGACATGCTAATTTAGTGTATATAATGGAGAGGTATGTCTCAATATTCCTTCATTTACTTCACAGCTGCAGGTGTCCATGCTGCGAATCAGCAAGCCTATGCAGATAGGCTGCTAAGGCTGCGCCACCAGGCAGGTTAGTAATTATTCTGCATGTATTGTTATATGAAATAGGTGAGAGAGCCTGAAAAAAAGTGTTTTAGCCCAATAATACAGCCATAAAATGCCCTGAATGATTCCTCTGCATGTACTGTTATATAAAATAAGTCATAGAGCCAGAAAAAGAGTGTAGTAACCCATTAATAAAGGTAAAATAAGTCCGGAATAATATCTCTGCATATACTGTCATATAAAACAAGTGAGTGAGCCTGAAAAAGAGTGTTGTAACCTATTAATAAAGGTATAATATGTCTTGAATATGTCTTCCGTATGCACTGTAATATCAAATAAAGGAGAGACCCTGTAGAAAAGTTTGTAATGTAATTAATAAAGGTATAATACTTGGAGTGTGTCTGTGTAACTTACTTTGAAATGTTGTTGTACCCTTGCATTATATAAATAGTACTGCTGTATTAAGTGCTGTCAACCCACAGTTGGGCAGTCCCATATAAAGTGGATGAAGGAAGTGCCAGTAGCTGTGAAGCATATATACAGTCCTCAACAGTCAGTTAATGGCTGGCATGCATAGGTAAATCTGGAACACAGGTAGCTTGTTAATGTGTTACCCAGAAATGTGAGTGTGCTACATGAAATGTAGGGTTCTGTAGAAATTTAACTGAAAATGTCATGTGAACACATCCAGATATGTAGATATATAAATATAAATAAAATATAAAACTATGTAGCAGTAACATCTGCATCTTGGACAGTTAGTATGTCAGATATATGTCAGGTATATAATGAACTAGCCAAACCCATTACAAAACCTAATGCATGTTGCCTAGTGTAATAATACATGTAGGGGATATACACCTGCAGTCAATAGGAATGTAGTGTAAACTAAAAGTACTTATAAGATGCTAATGGTGGTTTCTTTCTACACCCTACTGTATGTGCATAAACAATGCAATTCCATACCTCAATGGGTATGTCTAATCTCAAAACATTTGTTGGGACATATGTCCTATTGTTCTATAAATATCTGCATTTACTTTGATGCATGTGCCCTGTTCAAACACCACAATCTTGGTGGCCTGTTGCCACCAATCATCCCTGCATGCTGTTGAAATGTCCACTGTCGTTCAATATATGCATGTGTTATGCTTGCTGTTCAACTGTTGGAACCCTGGTGTGTTGGGTTAATGGGAATATTACTGCATGCTGTTACAACTAATTTGGAATGCTGTTGTCTATGTTGTAATTAAACACACCTAATCACAGAATGTATGGGAAGGCCTGTCCCAGCAGACCCACCTGTCCCTCCTCAACTGGTGATTGCACCTGGCACCAGCAGGTCCGGTGCCCAGCCCAGGCTCCCCTTCTCCATTGGTCCTGTGCCACCTTCGGGTGGAAGCGCTGCAGGGGATGGGGCTCATCCCCCCCATGCAAGCATGGGCAGAGAAGGGCCACCTGTCACCCTCCGAAGGGTCCGCGCTGTGGTGTGTAGGGAGATCCAGGGTTCAGTCGCTGATCCCCTACACCAGCTCGAGGCGAGAGTGGTGCGACTCACGGGTGAGCCTGCCCCTCCTACATAGCCCCCAGCACAGCCACCCTCGGGGCTGTGAAGGTGCAGTGGTGACTGCCCATGGGTGGGGATCTCAGTTCCACTGTTACCATCTGTGGGCTCATGGGCTTGCGATTTCCAAACATCCATCCCCATCAATTGTGTTCACCCACCCCATGTGTCATACTCTGCCCCTGTATGTGTCTTGTTTGTCTTGTCTGTTTACCTCCCCAACCTACCTCCCCAAATATACCTACTTCCTCTACCTCACATTCCATTCTCACCTGAAAAAAAAAGGGCAATCTGTTCCCACAAAAATATTACGCCCCATACATAGCTGCCCATTTCGCACACATGTCAGCTGGACATGTAAACTGATAATTATAAATGGCAGTACAACATACTTTGTTGTCCTCACCCCTCTCTCAGGGGTGGAAGGTTTCAAATTTCACTCCAAATTTATTGCATATGCACAGCTGTTGCTGGTAAAGAAATGGGTAGCTATGGACCTTCCCTACACCCGTCCTGCACATCCCGAGCTTGTTTCCCTACTGTCTTTCCCTCTTTGTGCCCCCTTTTTCACCACTTTCCTATCTCCCCATTTTCTTTTCTTTCAAAGAAATTAGCGCAGGGGTTAGCGGGAGTAAGCATGTTTAAGTAGTAGTTAGTGGGTTAAAGCAAGTGTGCGCATGTGTGCGCTTAGCTAAGTATTGCTAAGCATCACGCAAACCTATGCAAACCCGCTTACAGCTGCTTAAAAGTGCCTTAGTCACTCTGTATATCAGGGCCCTTGTTCTGCTCAGCAACAAAATAAAACACCTCTGTCAGTCTCAAACCCCAGACCTTGGACACACTAGATTGCATGAAGTACCACTAAGCCACAGCAGATACGCAAGAACCTGGTGCTGAAATAAATATATCATGCAATACAATGAGTGAATGTAAAGGAAAAATAGGAAGGCCATAACACAAAGCTTGTTCTGTGGATCTTTACCAGCAATTGTTGTGGAATTGCATTACATGACTGTGATAAGAGAAGCAGCCATTCTACCAGCAAATAATGTTATAGAGGCACTTTACAACCCCCACACAGTATCATAGCAGGACAAACACTGGCATATTTGATTAGGGCAGAGACCATACTTTCTAACTGTGACTACTTTTCAGGGATGTCCCTGAATGTGAAACATATTTTAGCTGTGTCCCTCTGAATCCCTCTGAAAAGTACTGACGTTAGTCAGAAAGGTGGACAGAGCACCTGCCTTGATAAACTAACAGGTACACACCGATCCTTTAAGTCCAGTAAGATAACGTTCACACAATAATACATAATGCTCTCTGTATGTCTGCACCCCCCCAAAATTTTAAATATACATGTGTGTTTAGGGTCTACCAAGGATGTAGGTAGGCATACTCAGTACTGAAATTGTCTAGTTTTCCTGAGAATCCTGTGCTAATGTCAACAATAAAAAACACAAATCCTGCAGAAGTGAGTACATTAATATGCACAGTATAACAGTTCACAAACAGTTCATGTGCCAAAAGAATACTTCTCAATAACTACTTTTGTATGGCAGTTAATTATATAAGTAGAAAAGAAACTACATACTCACATATATCTTGTATAAGCATTTGTAGGGGTGAGTTAAACTCTGCACTGATAGCTCTGTACTGGAAGTGGCAACAGTCAGGTCTGAGTACAACATGTACATCACTGTCTACACCTCTAGCTTCAGATATAAGAAGTATACCAACCTTCTGACTTAAACAACAGTCTCCACAGCAAACAAGCATGGGCCCCACTCTGGAAATCTGAAAGGGCTATGCCTACATAACTTAGCAATTTATAGCATTGGGTTGCTATGACAGTGAGTACTGCAATTACCACACAGCAGGCTGTATGCATTTACCAAATGCTGGGCACCAATTGGTGCAGAGGGCATCACATGCACATGTGCAGATACCTATAAAAGCAGGCTGTACTTGCTATCCCCACATGCAATCATTGTATTGCATGTTTTATAGCATCTGTAAAAAAAATTATGACTTAATAAAACTAAAATTTAATTAAGTAAAACAAATATACTGAATTAGTAACCAAAAATATTAATTAAGTAAAAAAAACTTAATTAATAACCAAAAAATTAAGTAAAAGCAAACTTTACTTAATTAATACCAAAAAAAATTGTCAAAACATACACAGACGGGCCTGAAAGTGACAAACAGGTATGTAACAGATATGTGGTTACTGGCAAGTAGTGGATGTTTGTGAAGAGTACTGTACATACTTTGAAACATGCATATGTGGCAGCAGTAGGTATGTATGCACTGATGCCATGCATAACTACTGCCATGGAAAAATTAGTGTGTAGCTGTGTGCAGTGGGACATAACTGTGACATATGTAGCTCAGCATTAAATGTCAAACATCTGATCATGTTATCTATGTTCTGTACAGTACTGTGTATAACGGCTGTTTGGGGGAGTAGTGCAAACAGCTATATAAACCTGGATGTGACAGAGTAACACATGCATGATAGTCATATAAGTGTAGCTTAGCATTGGCAACTGCTGCACCAGGCTAGTATAGTAATGTAGCATTAACAGCTATAAATACTCCCTGTAATATTACTGTTATGCACACATGTGACAACTGTTCATGTTGTAGCAAGGCCCAACAGGTCATTTGTGAGGTCTACGGACCTACAACAGTGTGGACCTTGTGTGTATGGCACACACATATGGAGAGATATTTATGTGTCAGATATATTAGCATCTTAACATGTGCATAGAGCAAGGGACATACTGCAACTTTTTGTGAAGGGTGGACATATATATGTTGGTGAAGGCTGTTATGTGCATATTTTTATGAAGGTTGTAGTGTGTGGCAAACAAGACAGCATGCAGTGCTGGTATATGACATGTGGTGTTTAAACACTGTGGGTATGATTTGTTAGGTTTTTAGTCTTCCAGACAGGGAGTCCTGCTAAAGATACATGGGCTGAAAATACCTTCAATGCATTCTGCACAAGACTGTGCAATATTATTACATAACTGTATCCCTCTCAACCTTTGCATAATTGATATTCCCACCATGAATGGTGGACTGTATATGTGCCTATATGTAAATCTATATGTACACCAATGGATATTTATATGTACGCTCAAGCTTGTAAATGTATTGCCATCCCTTTTGTTAAAAATACTGTACCCATGAGCTACCACATAGGTGGTAGTCTACTCAACACCAAAAGTGTGATAAGAGACCACGGGACACAGGTGAACAGTAGTGTCCCTTTTGATAATCACAGTGCCACACTAGTCATGTAAACTGTGTATGGTCCACATGTCATCAGAAAAGGTGTGTCATCTATGGAAAGAAAGGTCAGTGTTCCACTCTACTCATCAGTCATAAAACCCATCATAGAGTACAATGGCCCTTTTGGTATGTACCTCAGAAGACATCTACAGCAACTGTAAATGCCAGGCACATACCTCACAAAGAGTATTACCAGACTCAAACAGATGCCCTATGCAGACTGTCTTACAAAACCACAGCTACACTGTGTCACATACCGCCTACCCAGAGACAACCTCTGCTTAACATACAAAGCTATGCCAAACCCACAGGTGTTGGACATGCTCCATGTAAACATATCAAAATCCCTACAAGCTACACACTGTACTGATCTAAACCTTGTAAAGTCAAAAAGCAGAGCATGCTGGGGTAGTACATTCTCATCTCAGACACATACCATACTCTACTAACTACCTATCAATAGCAAAGAAAGGTCCTCATTAGCAGTCATCATGAATAATCATGATGAATAGATGTGAGATAGGAAATACAACCTGGGAATCACCTCTGTGGCTCTGCATGACAGGGGCACATGAACTTAAATTACATGGGTGTTGAAGGGCAGGGTACCATATGGCTAGGCTTCTATAGGCCCTATGGCTAATAGCCTATTAGCTACCAAGGACCCGATACACACACGCATGTACTTGTTGCATTAATTGCTATGTGAGGTTGACTGAGTGTGATGGTGAATGTGTAGGTGAATGTGTCAGCGTTGTGTATATGTGTGGTAGCCTAGTGGGAAACTGTTTATATCATGGTATGTAGTGTTCTAGCTCTGATCCCCACAAAATATATGTATGATATTGCTAGGCAGGAAAAGCAGTATGGCATACTGTGTGACGTAGTCCCATGGTGTTGACTGGAGTGTGCCATTGTAGGCTAAAGCAGTACATGTATGCTTATCGATTATTAACACTAGTGAATACAAATCCCGTATGAACTATAGTACTACTTGAAAATGTAGGCCTACACAGCACAGTATGGTGTATATCCACATTGCTTGGAAACACTGTTTTGTTTGTTACCTGTAGTCTTCACACATTACATACCTCAGGCATAAGGTTTTGTAAGTGCTGACACACAGTACTGTATGGTACACAGGTAAAGCTCATCTGGGTTGCCATACCTTTGTGTCTTGTAGGTATGTCTGATGTGTGTGTGGGTATGCCTGTAACATGGCCTCGGTCGTATGTGTGTTACTGGATATAAGGGCATATCTAGCAACATGTATAGTGTAGTACAGCAGTATGCCACCTGTATTGATGAATGTGCACATATGTTACTTAGGGGTTTGCTATCAACAAGTAGTGTGGTGTACTGGTAATACTGTAACTGTACTTTACAAACATTTCAATGGATGACATATTTCTGTATGCATTAGCTTCATATATACCTCCTGTGGCTAGGTAGGGCATTGTGTCACATACAGTGTGCCATGTACTGTTGTATAGTCTTACATACTGGTTTCACTTTGTTGCTGTGCAGAACATGGTTTAATATATAGAATGTGCCAGGCACTGTCAGGCAGTTGTGGGCTGAGCACTGATAAGTGGTATTAAAAGTGTGTATCTACTGACAGCCAATAGGTTGCTATATATGGCATTTCATTGATATCTGTACTTTAGAATGTTAAGTGTGCCACATGACTTGCTCACAATTATTGTTTTATTGTCTTCCAGGGACATGTCTCACCATCGCAACCCTGCGTATTCCCCTGAAGAGGAGGAAATCATAATACCCACCCTAGTATAACATCACACCCTGCTTTTCTCCAGAACCAGCCAGGACCAGCATGAGCGCACTGCACTGTGGCAAGATGTTGTCTGTCAGGTTAATGACGTAGGCATGCATAACCGGACTTATGAGCAGGTACGCCATCACTGCAGTGATTTAATTAGACATGTCCGGCAGCATGCCTCCGATGTTCACAGACAACAGCTTGCCACAGGTGGTGGTGCCGCATTACATCCACCCCTCACCAGAGTGGAAGAGCTGCTCCTCAGCATGGTGGCTCCTGGCCAACCACTACAACAGACATGTGTCATCATGGAGGCTGGAGTCACCCAGCAAGTTGACTCGGAGCGTGCAGGTAACATGGCATATCTGTAGACTACTGTTAGCTCGATTGCTAGAACATGCATATGTCAGATGTGTACTGTGTATTTAGAAGATGTGGAGCCTGGTGTTGTGCAATACTGATAATTTGGAACATAATCTGTATGCCTGTGACTGTCAACCATTGTACTACTGTAAAATTGCAAACTCACAGCAGCAATGCCATAGTTGTTGACACTGACAAACTGTCTCATATCCTTGTAGGTCCCTCTGGTGTGACAGCAAGACAGCAGACCCATGGTGGTGAGTGTTCTACATTTAATATAGCAAATAACATGTGCATGTCATGGGTGAGTTGTAGGCCATATACACATGTAAAACACCTACACATAATGCATGCTCTGCATGTTTTCTGTGGGACTATGCACATCCCAGTAACATGTGTAGCTGCCTCAAGTGCATGCAATACACAGAGCATCCCAAACAATTGTGGTACACTGTAGTGGACATTGTATAGGCAGAATCAATACACATGCACACAACATACACTACTTTGTCATACGCAGTACGTGTTAATATGATACACATGGTGTATTTAGACACCTGCTGTAAGGTCAGACTCCAGTATCCCAAATGTCATCCACACAGCACACATACTATACCTGAGGGGTAGAGGCCTATCATGGGGTGGTGCGACACTCTTCAACACACAACACATTCATGTTAGGCAATGCTCCCTATTGAACACCTTACATACCCATGTAACAACTGCCTATGAAATGGTTAATGTAACCACAGTGCTGCAGTTCAGGTACAGCAAGATAGTTGCCAGTGTGGCACACATTAGTGGCCTTGAGTGACCACATGATGCTGCCTGATGATGGCTCATGGTACTACACTACATCCAGTTACAGTAACTACAGTACTACACATATAATTCATTGCTATACACCTGACAGTTGTGTGCATCCAGCCATGGTATGTATACCTGTGAGTGATGGTGCACAGGACATTGAAAATCATTTAATACTTGCACAGCAATGGTGTGTCCATGTACACATTGTGTTCCAGGGTGAGGCCAATCATTGAACAAGAAACATGCATCAACGACATGTATACTGTTATTAACAAAGACTCTCTACACTCGCACTGCATGCTGTTGAGCAACACACATCCTGCATACTGACACGTGTGATAGGACTCTTTGGCTTGTGATACTGTACTTCACCATCAACCACTAATGAGTATGCTCTGGATTGCTGTTGGGGTGTGTGTGTGTGTGTGTGTGTGTGTGTGTGTGTGTGTGTGTGTGTGTGTGTGTGTGTGTGTGTGTGTGTGTCTACTTTAGTGAGTAGTTTATTTGTGTTCATGTGTGCATGTGTGCATGTGTTCATGTGTTCATGTGTGCATGTGTGCATGTGTTCATGTGTGCATGTGTGCTAACATCATGTACAGATTGTAAAGTGTGTTTCCTGTCTTCCTCTCACAGGTGCTGAGGTTGTGTTGGTTGAGTGCAGCAGGGAACCTGAAGTCACTGCCACAAATAGTGGAAATGATGATACATGTGTTGTGGCACAGGCAGGTTTGACAGAGTCTGTCATTGGGCTGCCAATCAACAGTACACAGCTTTCCACCCCATCTATGCGCACAGTCATACTGCCAATACATCCCTCATCACCAATGGCCTTAGTTGAGGGACAGCATACAGTAGGCATTGATCAGGATAGTGTGGTATCTATGGCACATGCATCCCCTCACAGCAGCCATACCCAGATTCCTGGAATATTACCACATAGGCAGATGTCCAGGGGTTCTTGTGGGAGCACTGCTGGTCATAATGCCCCTGGCAGACATGCTCCCACAGGTCTTACAACCTCAGGTATGTTCCGGGCTGTAATGCAGGCACAGGCACATATGGAATGGTACACCAGACAGAGACTAAGGGTGCAGAGGGCCCATAACACTGCTATCAATGACAGTATCTGTGACCTTGCCGGTGCCATCCGTAATTACACCAAGGTCATTGATAGATGTTGGGGGGAGACATTAGATGTCCTCTGCAATGTCATGTCCATGTGCCAGGACAGTGCAGGACAGCTGAGATGTCGACATGGATGTATGCCAGTAACATCATCGGCTGGCAGTCATCGCCGACGACACACAAGTCACAGCCGCTCCTGTAGTGGCAGTACCAGCCCCAGCAATGTTGGGGCTGGGCTGTCAATAGACCCTCATAGAAGACCACGTGCACGTGGCTCTGGCCAGTCCCAGCAGGGACATGGGTCCAGTCAACATCCCACTGCCTCTGATGATAATACACAGTCTGGGTTAGTACCCGATACTGTCCGTGGCAACCCTGCCAGGCACAGGTACTGTGTCCATAGCCAGAGACGGTGATCGCTACAGCCTGGCAGGTACAGTCTGTGACTGTCCTACAACCTCCCCTATATGGCAGCCACATGGTGGAACTGTGTACATGCAGACACACACTCATAAACCAAACACCTAGGGCTAACCCATACACACACACATTACATCAACATTGACCCATGCTGTACTGTTGTCCTTCACACACACACACACACACACACACACACACACACACACACACACACACACACACACACACACATACACAGACACACACACACACACATACATGTCGATTGGATGGGTCAATGTCGGGATCTGGCAAACCAACAACACACCCTGTGCATATGATGAAACTGTGCCACCTCCTGTCATCTGTAACATTGATGCAGGAACAGGCTAACATGGTGCTGATGCACAGGGTGACTTTATAGCAGTGTAGCAATGTTAGCATGTTGTCAACAGTAATGTGTAATGATATCCCTGTAGGTATATCTGAGCAGGCATGATGCATTAAAGCTATGATTATCAATGTAGTATTGTTTACACCAGTGTTAATTCCAAACATGTATTGTCCGCCCATGTGCCACTTGGCTGATGTGTGTAGTTCTGGCAGCATGTGTTGGTGAGTGGACAGTACGTGTGTGATGTGTGCAGTACAGATTTGCAGGTGTACATTTGTGAACATGGTGGAGGTGCACTGTCTGCATGTGCGTGCATAGTGGACACATGGGAAGGGTGACATGCCCTGTATTACACAGTGTTAACACTTCATAGTTTCTATTGGTGGCCAGTATGCATTTTACTACACATATGTTTTAACTTGAGTACACATGTGTGTATGACATGGTTTGACACTATGCTGTGGGTATACTGTTACTGTCTGTCATTGGTTTGCATTCTGTTAGTATACACAACCTCAACAGCCTAGATGATGTCGTGACAACTGACAAACAGATGTAGGAAACTCAGTAGCATTTGGATCCTTCCAGTACTATACTATACCATTAACCAGTGGTATTGACCACCACCCATTCCTGGGACCACTCCTGTTTGGCATGTAGCCCTCTTAGGTACAAGCAAACACACTAGGGATATGTCCGTCCACATCTGGAAATGCATACAGTGGCCTACAATGCATTTTCCGGATGAGACATTTATCCTCCACAAGGGTATCATACAGACAGATACCTGTTGTCCAACCCATGCTGTAAAGCTATAAGCCAACTATAGCATAGTCATCCACATTTACTAAACATAGTATCCCAACAGTACCACATAGGTAGTAGCCCCCAACATGTAGAACAGGTACCGATGTGTACATACAGCCAAGTGTTATGTCATCTGTCCTTTGGTATTCACATTTCCAAAGGTATTCTGAAGTCCCTCGGTGTATCACATAAGCAATTAGGGGTCTGTATGCATATCCACAAAGTTGTTGTACACCTATAATGAATGTCCATTATTGACATACTTTGTTGTATTTGAACATATCTGAAATATACCCCAGGCATGAACCCTCACTCACACTGTTCTATAGAAACTGTCATTGGTGTGTGTGACACAGATGACCTAGGCCACAGATCACTACAGTAGCTGGCCTTGTCACAAACATACATATGTGACCTAAGGTCTGAGAAGTAGCAGCACAATCTGTCAAAGGTAACAGATGTATTCATGTGGAAAGCAGGCTTTACACCTATGAACTAATTGAGGTCACATGTACATATAAATATTTGCCACACAGATACCTGAAGTGTGCAATGCACATACTGTTGTTTTACTGATATGTCATGCAGTAGTAAAAGCAAAACCCACAATGCATTGACCAACAGTGTCACACACACACACTCAGCAATGGCAGGATTCAAACCCCTACCTAACTATGTTATGATAGTAGAGAGATACGCATTAACACAACGCGCTATACGCTTTATTGGGAGTTGTCATTTTCACTGCTATATTTATGAATTCTGACATCATCAGACTTGCCAAAGAGGTATATACCTCTTTTAAGGTGTTTTCCTAGTCTCCAAAAAGGGCACTCCTCTCAAAGGGAATCACACACAAACATACACCCCCCCACACACACACACACTCAGCAATTGCAGGATTCAAACCCCTACCTATGTTATGATACTAGAGAGATGCGCATTAACACAACGCGCTATATGCTTTACTGGGAGCTTGCATTTCCACTGCTATATTTGTGGGATGCTGACATCATCAGACTTGCCAAAGAGGTATATACCTCTTTTAAGGTGTTTTCCTAGTCTCCAAACAGGGCAATCCTCTTAAAGGAGATCACACACACACTCAGCAATTGCAGGATTCAAACCCCTACATAACTATGTTATGATACTAGAGAGATACGCATTAACACTATGCACTATATGCTTTACTGAGCGTTTTCATTTCTCCTGCTATATTTGTAGGATGCTGACATCCTCAGACTAGACATGGTAATGTGTGTGCACTTTGTTTTATGCAATCCCAGGACTGAGCCATGGGGGACAGCAGGTGTTACCAGCTTGAACAGGACTCCACAATTCATAGCTTGTGTGATCTATCTGTGGACCAGTTGCCAATCCATCATATGACAATACATATTTATGCACAGGTTGTTGATTTTGTGAATATGACATGTGTCTGGGATG
This sequence comes from Protopterus annectens, assembly GCF_019279795.1. Lineage (NCBI taxonomy): Eukaryota > Metazoa > Chordata > Ceratodontiformes > Protopteridae > Protopterus > Protopterus annectens. Next base: position 660,231,562 of record NC_056730.1, read on the forward strand.
TTGGAAAAGGGCTACTCAAAGTCTAGGTGGGACGTGTGCAGCTCATTTCAGTGATGTATGTCCTGGGTGGCTGCCTTGCAAACAGTCTAGCAGGTTTGGGAACCATGATCTGCCCATGACCAAATCAAAGTTGGTAGGGTTGTGCGTTTGTAGGCTTCCAATAGCTCTGTTTATGACTTCAATCATGATGGACTCCATGGCCTTGCAGATCAGACTTCATAGACTTATAAGACTATAGTTCCCATGGTCTGTTGTGCACCATCACTTGTGGAGTGTGCCATATGTTGCTGTAACCTATTCAACAGTTTCATATCCTGTAGAGAGGGTGAGACTCAACAGACTGTTCAGGTGCAGGGTCTGTTTGTTCTGCAGTTCACTGATGACACATATAGGGGAAACAATGTAATCCAATTGATGCCATGTTTTCAGCTTTGGAAGGAGCTGTTTACCCATTCTACATGTGATATCTCCTGGTATGATGATAGGGCCTTTTGTCAGTGGGAGGTGGGTATGTATGTATGTGCCTGTCTGAAAGGATGTTGGCATTGTCAGTCATTTACAGTTGGCCCTGACTCAGGACATGTATGAGTGTACATTGCTATTTATGATATAGCTGAAGGAAGTGTCATGATTCTGTCTGGACTCCTTCACAGATAATCTTTCCATAACCTGGATTGGATAATGTTTGGAGTGCACATTGTTTATTGATGATACTGATTGCAGGTTTTTTTATCTTCTTTGCTTTCTCACTTTCTATGAACAACCTAAGTATCTGTAGTACATATTTGATTATGACAGGGTTCCAATATATTATATATGTGTCTGTTGTCATATAACTGTATGCACAAGGCAGGACTGGTGAATAGTGAGAGGTTCCTGGGTTAACACATGCAACTGCCAGATATGTGTGGCCCACTGCTGTACTCAGACATGGCCTAAGTGTGTGAGCATGCCAGTTTGGCCTTCAGTATTTTGTTGCCTGACATTTGCCTCATTTATTCATGTGTGAGCATGCCCAGTGTGACCTTTCAGTATGTTGCTGTCTGAAGTCCACTATATTTGTTGATATGTGGAAACACGCCCAATATTAACATTTATACTATATGTGTTTTGAAAATCAAGTTGTATTTTTACTGCAGGGCTCACCTTTGTGTCATAACTCGACAGGGTTTATGCTGTGCCTGCAGGGTTTCCATGAGAAACTTATCAACATTTCTTCATACAGGCTGACCAGTGAAATACTGTCATGGTTTAGTGTTTCAGTACTGTGACTATAGAGCACAGTATCCTGGGTTCGAGGACTGTCACTGCTTTATATTTTCATACTGGGCAGACCAGACTGCTTAAGGAACAGTAAAGCAAATATGAGCATGTTTACCTGCTTTTGCTCAACTTTGACCAAACTTGCCCAACATTGCTCAACGTTAACCAACATTGCTGAACGTTGCCCAATATTGCTCAACATTGCCCAAAGTTGTGCTAGTTAGTGTGTGCAATTTTGTTTACATATACTAAATTGTGGTAAAAGCTGTTTAGCACTGCTTTATATTGCTTAAAACATGGCAATCATGCCTCAGGTGGTGCTGCAGGGCTGCCTATGTCGGATGTACATAGTACACTCCCTATACATGTTTGAAAACAAGTAGTGTCAAGTTAGGCATCCCTTTTACTATATGTGTGAGTCAGAGAGAGGTATCATTTCCAGGGTTCCTACTGAGCCAGTGTATGTGCTATGCATTGCCTCTTTGCCAAGGCCAAAGCATACTGGGCACTCCTCCTTCTGCCTACTGGGGCAGGCTCAGGTTGTTCCTCCTCCGAGTCATGCTCTGCCTGTGATGGCCTTGGCAATGGTGGGGGGCTGTTTGGCCTGGCCCTATGCTGCTCCTGCTGCAGCTGTTTTCACAGGATCATATTATGTAGCATAGCACATACCATGACAATTTGGGTACATGTAGTTGGTGAGTACTGCAAGGCTCCACCAGATGTGTCCACACACCGGAACCATGACTTGAGCAGCCCAAACACACGCTTGATTACATTTCGTGTTTGTGTGTGTGCCTCATTATGGCATTCCTGTACAGGTGTGTGTGCATTTCTGATGGGTGTCATCAGCCACGGCTCCAGTGCATATCCAGCATCCCCCACTAGGTGACCATGAGGGATGTCCCCACTGGCAAATGTCTGGTACAGCTGTGTCAGATGCCAGATATGAGAATCATGGTAGCTTCCAGGGCAGCCAGCACACACATTCAGGATTATGCCCTGGGCATCACACACAACCTGGCAGTTGATGGAGGGGAAGCCCTTGCGGTTAAAGTAGGCCCTACCCCACTCACAGGCTGGTGCTTTGATGCATATGTGTGTGCAGTCTATTGCACCCACTACCTCAGGGTATTCCGCTATTTGCTGGAAAAGATGCATATTGCTGGCCAATACCTCACGGGAATTGGGGAAATATACATGATCACCGACATGTGCTGACATGGCATTCAGGAACTGGTGCAGTACCCTGGATGCTGATGCCTGTGAAATCCCCATCATATCACCAGTTGGTCTCTGGAAGGTACCTGTTGCTAGTATTCTTAGGCCAACACTTACCTTGGTTTCCACTGGGATGGATTCCCCTCTGTTGGTTCTGTGTGTGAGGTGTGGCCTGCACAGCTCAACAATTTGCTGCATGAGGTCTCTGTCCACTCTATAGCGCTCCATTATCTCCAGCTCATGTAGCCCCTGGTAGGTTACCCTGGGCCAGTACACTCTTCTCCGTCTCCTCACTGTGGGTTGCTCAGCAGCATTCACATTGCCACCACCCTCAGCATGTTGCATATGTCGCCTTATAACAGCAATGGCAGTGCCTAACATTTCTTTGTCTCAGTAAAGCTTTTTAAGTTTTCACTTCTCTTAGTTTACTGCAGTGTTGCAGTGTCCCTGAGGAAAACATGGTGGAAAGTTGTTTGCAGAGTTTTAAGTGCTGGGCTGGGCTGTGCTACTGTACTGCCTGTGTAATTGCCTGATTCTGATTGTTTTCACCTGCTAGCTCTGCTAGTTCTCCTTGGTTAACTTCCTACTATTTGTTGTGCTTCATTTTCTCTTTCTGTTTCCACAAGGGCAGCACCGCACAAACAAGCGCACACCAGCTCACATGCGTGTACACATGCTTACACGGCCTAACACTTGCTGATTCCTGCTTGTACATGCGCACACAGGCGCAAACACGCTTACACTAATTTCAACAACATTACACATACTTACTCCGGCTTAAACGCGCGCATACAGTCTTACTTGGATTTACAGGTGCACACCCGTGTGCAAACACGTTGCAGGCACTTCAACAAGAAACTTTAGTGTTATCCATGGCATACGCCTTCAATTTCTTGGCTTTAGCTAGGATACCTGTTAACACACCTCTTCCAGTGATGAGTAACTGACAGCAAACACATGCCACTCTGCTCCAATGAGCTTACATTCTTTCATACATACCCCCCTCATGATGTCACCTATCTTCTACTCTGATACTCCCCTTATCCTACTTTTACACTCCTCAGACTTTGCTCATTTGCCATGTAAAATTGGGATTCACTATCCTTACCCTCATTTGCATAGGATTGCCTACTAATGCTTGGTTACATCTCTTAGACTGAGCTTCCCCCCTTAGCAACCTCTTCTCAGTATCCATGTTGTCTTCAGCCTGCCATTCACTTGCATGGCAGTTGAATATTTGGAATAAAATCCATATTTGTAGCTTTTATTTTTTTTCATGGTTTTTAGAGCGCAGCACTTTTGTGCGGCGCTGTGCTATGCTTAAACTTTAGAGATGGAGGTAAAAAAAATGTTTTTTTTATTTTGCAACCAGAAAAATTGCCAATGGCCATATATTTGGCCATTGGCATGCTTCCTCAACTGAATGCATCCTTTATTTGGAGCTGTCACGGCTCCGTTTTGCTATTTGCAGAACGGTACTCAGTTGACAACAGAGTACATTTCTGCAAATAACACTACTCTTACTCGGACAGGTTAGGGTTTCCTGGATCGCAAATTTACCTCATTTGCATAGCTTTCAGCAGCAAATGAGGTAATTTGCATAACTTAGCCCTGTCCTTGTAAGAGTCGTTTTAGGAGCTCTCTTGCACACCCCTGCCGGCTGTTCCTGGATTGCTCGCCAGACATGTTGGCTGCATGGAGTCTTACTCTACTCTTAGACTCCGAGCAAGCCTTCGTGAATCCGGCCCATTATCTTCACAGACTTTATGTTTCTAGAGTGACATCATAAAGTTAAGAAGCAAGGAAAAGGTTAATAAGTTACAGATGATGGTTCACATTTCTTCCAAGCCATAAAATTATGTAAGATTTTATATGCATCTTTTAGTTAACAGTTTAAGTTACTTAATTAAAGTTTTTTTGCATATAAACATGTCAAGTAATACTGCTACAGTTAAAATGTCAGTAAATTTTTGGTTTAAGTTTAAAAATGTTTTCTTAAAGTTTAAGGTTATTAGTTAAAAATGTTAAATATGTCTAAATGCAAAGTATTAAATCAACGAACACTTAAAATAGTGAATGCTGATTTATTGACCCTTTAAAAGTGAAACCTCACAATCTCAAAGACACGGAACAGCAATTTGTTTCCCAGGAAAAAAAATTGCTGTTCCACAAAAAAAAAATTAAAACACAAAATAAAGTGAAGGGATTTGCCCCCACACACCCCCTACTTAAATATACCAACTCTGAGATAGCACCACAGTGGAGGAAATGGAAAAGTCCTGAAAACGTCCCAGCGAGTTTTTTCCCTGGGGAAAAAAATCACTATTCCGTGTCTTCAGGATTGTGAGGTTTCACTCTTAAAGGGTCGATAAATCCGCGTTCACTATTTTAATCATTCTCTTATTTAATATAGACACTTTAAATCACAGAATTCAGAAATCAGTATGGTCTCTAGTTTGAATGTACATGCTTCAGCACATGAAATTCAACTTAATAATTTCAGTTTTAGTATAGTTTCATGTACAAATGTTCAGAATATAATACATACAATTCAGAATATAGAAGTATGTTGCAGTATTACCAATGTCAACACAACCTACATCCATAACACGCAAGCAATGTCTCAAGTTCACATTGCACTAAAGAGATATAAGAGGAATCATAGTGCAGATTTTGAAACTGAAGAACAGACTTCAGTGCTAAGTAAAAGAATACAATCCATAGCTATCTGTAAAGATCAGAGCATTAATCTATCATTGTTTAAGGTTATTCCATTATATACAGAAAAATCCATTTCAGTTGCACATATAAAAAATACAAGTGCAGTCTTGTCAGAATTTAAAAAGTCAAAGATTATGGCAGCTACAAGTTCAAGGTGTAACATTTCTGTATATACTGGTTTAGACTTCAGCAAAAAGATGTGTGCAAATGTGCATATTTTAAAGGACTGGTTATGAATGAAATGTGCAGTTTTATAGGTTAAAGATAGAATATATCTCAGTTTAGCTGACACAGCTGAAGTGCTCAGAAAGACATATTGGGTGTGGTCAGTTAGAAAAAAAGTGTAACCATATGCCTCTATGTCTTGTAAGGTATATCAGAACTAACAGTCCAATTAATTAGCACAATAAATGGTTTGCAGTTACACTTTGGCAAATACATTTTTTTATTATTGTTCTTTTAAGAGCTTTGTATTAAAATGTTGCAATGTATAAACAATATTGTAATATAAACAGAGACAAGATAATGTTTGCTAGTTTACAGAATGTAAAATTTAAAGTCAATGCTACATTGTAAAAGTGACAGCACAGTTAAAAATTCAGATCCTGTGTATAAAATAGTACATTGTGTAATCAGTTTGAGATTGTATATGTATCGTACAGAGTTGGCAGTTTGGCAAGCATATCAGCTCAAATTACAGGTAGCCTAACAAGTTGAATTAAAAACAGTGCTATCCATTTAATGAATTACAGTTTACTATTTATCCAAAAAAAAGGAGACAGTAAAAGCACATTTTTGCAGCATTCAGTACTAATGAAAAGTTAAATGATGTCAGCTAAAGAAACAGTTATGGTGAAGCAATGGGTGGCGTTCCACTTACTGAACAGTATGTTAAAAAGTAAGGATCACGACACAAATGTAAAAAGTTCAGCAGTTAAAACTGATTGTATATAGGTGCAAAATGCACAGTCTTACATTATTACTTTGATTTTCATTTAAAATAAGTTCAGAAACTTGATACAACTATCAAGTTAAATGCAATTGCTACAGCTAAGACCTGAGAAAAAGCTGTCCATTTAGCGATAAGACAGAAACAGATTTTGCCAAGCATCAGATGCCAGTGATGACATTTTTCCTGTAAATACTGATATTGCAGCAGTAAAACAGATTTCACCAGTCCCAGCAGTTAAATGTTTTTTTTTTTGTATGTAAAAAAACAGTGTCCTAAATAATGGACATGGAAACAAAAGCATGTACTTAGTTCCAGTTGTTTCCAATAAAGCCAAACAGGTTACTGATTTAAATATCTTTTCAAATACAAGGCAGCCCACTATGGTTAATGACTGGGCAAATGACGTAAGTAATGTACAAAGTTCGAGCCCAAAAGAAAATCAAAAGTAAGCTGTAGCTCAGGTTAAGGTTGCCAGTTACATACCAGATTTTCAAAATATGTATAAAGGTTATGATAATTCAGCACCAAATCAGTTGATATATTTGACTTTATTTCAGGTTAAAAAGGACAGCAGACAATGCATTTTATTAGTCATGACAGTTTTCACTCTATCAGGGTTTAAAAGGTCAAAGGTAATGGCAGCAGTAGCAAGCCTTTGGAGTTTGGGTTTTTAAATAAAGCCAATCAGACTGGAAAGAGAATAACAGCAGAACTCTTGTTACATCCCCAGTGTGACAGTATCATTTTACATTATGTCAAAATTAAGTGTTGTGTTGAAATTTAATGTAAAAAGTCAGTTTGTCTACAGACTTGTAAGAGCTTATTAGCTGCAAATGTTTATTCATGCAGAAGAATGTATGTTTATTTTATGCAGAAAAATGTAAATAAAGTCAGCACAGCAAGTAATGCTACCAGTTCATAAATGATATAGCTGCATTTCATGCAGAAAACATGTAAATAAAGTCAGTACAGCAAGTAATGCTGCCAGTTTATAGATGTTAAAGCTGCATTTCATGCAGAAAAAATGTAAATAAAGTCAGGGCAATAAGCAATGCTATCAGATTATAATTGTTAATGATGCAAATGTTATTTTAAGGGCATGATACTAAAACCAGCTTGCACAAGAAATGAAAAAAAGAGGTTTAAAAGGCCTAACTATAAAAGACACTTCAACATTAAAGCATGCCTTCCTTTACTTCATCAGCGACTGGAACAATGTGGGGCAAAATTTTGCAATTGTTGATGCATTTCGGTTATTTCTTCAATGTTTGTTTAAAGTTAAAACAAGTATGTATGTAGTCATGTATTCAGGTTCATGGTAATTTGTACAGCAGTAGTAGTTTCAGTCTATCTGTGTTCAGATTAATTTCAGTTTGGGTTCAGGTAACACTGTCAAAATGTTCTTATATTTCAGATTTGTGTTCAGATAACACTGTCAAAATGTTCTCATGTTGCAGACAACTGTGCAATATGCTTTTATCTGTGTTTAGTTAACACTGGCCAAAGATATTCTTTTGGTTTAGTTAGTTTCCAGAATATACACAGCTATTTTTAAATGTTGAGTAGATGCTAATGTAAATATCAGTCAAGTTTCCGAATATGGCATTCATATTCAGTTATTTTTTCAGTATAGTACCTTTCAGTCAAATCTTAAAATACTTCACATTATTCAGTCATTAGTTTAGGGTAAAGTGACAGACTTATTTGTAACAAGCTTATTACATTATTCAGTCATTAGTTAAGGGTAACGTAACAGAATTATTTTTTGTTACAGGCTTATTATTTAAATAATAGGTAGTAATAGCAATAGTCAAGGCATTGTACATTTCAGTCAAATCTCAAAATACTTCACATTATTCAGTTATTAGTTAAGGGTAAAATGACAGACTTAAAACCAACACCCAACTTCTCCCCAGCCAAAGTACTAATCTCTATATTAAAACTTAACAACCATAAAAACATTTCCATAATTGCTCTGTATATTCCTCCAGGTGACAACAAACCAATATTAGAAAATATACTTGCCTGGACTTCACAAAACATAGATAATGAAACCATCAACTTAGGTAATATAAACATTGATTGGCTAGACATTGCCCACAACAATCCCTCAAAAAACATAAACTTCTCCCAACTAATTGGAAGGCGTTACCAGACCCCACAAAAATAACATATGGGACATCGCAATAGACTAGATATTAGTGTCCCACCCTAACAATATCATCACTGCAGGCATCCTACCTAATACCATTAGCAACCACCACCCAGCATATATCCTACGCAAAACCACCCAAACCCCAGGGCAACACCAATACAAATCAACCAGAAATTTGACTAAGTTCCAACCATTCATACTTAATGAAACCTTAGCTAAAGTAAATTGGGAACCCCTCAAATCCCTGACACTTAATGAGGCTGTTGAGTTCTTTAACTCAACATTGCTAGACATCCTAAATAGGCAAGCACCCACCCTCTAAAAATGAATAAAACATAACCATTCAAGCTGGCTCTCAAAATCCACCAAAGAAGTCATGTCCACAAGGGATAAAATCTGGAAATCATGGCAGAAAAGCAAAGACCCTGCAACTCTAATACAATACAAACAACTCCATAACCAGGCAAAACATCTAATAACCAATGAAAAAAAAGCCCACTGCCTCCACCTACAAAGCCAACATAAAAATAATCCCACAAAACTCTGGTCCTCCATCAACCATCTATTACATCCAGGTTTTCAAAGCATCCAATCCCCTGACCCACACAAAACCTCTACAAAACCTGCCACCCTCTTCAATTCATACTTCATTGACACCATAGCTAACCTAACCACCACCTTTCCTATGGTTAACACCGCCACCACCAAGACAGCTAATGACAAAACAATTCCAGAAAACAATCCAACACAACTCTCTAACCTAAAATTTCCCCTATACCCATTGCCACAATAAAAACTTTTACTTAAGCATAAATCTTGTACTCTAGCCCTTGATAATCTACACCCAAAATTCCTGCAGCTAGCTACAAACTCTATAGCTTATCCCATCAGCATACTAATTAACAGATCAAATAAAGAGTCCCTTGTCCCAGACATCTGGAAAAAAGCATTGATTCTCCGCTTACACAAAGGCAGCACCAACACAGACACCACAAACTTTCATCCCATAGCTATTCTCTTACCCCTCTCTAAAATACTGGAAAAATGCATTCATGCCCAACTCCTTAACCACCTGCTTGAAAATCAGATTTTGTCACCCACTCAGCATGGTTTCAGACCAGGGCACAGCACCACTACAGCCCTCCTCTCCTTCTTTGATACAGTTAACCGGGCACGGGATTCTGATAAAATAATTGCTTCTCTTTTCCTCAACCTCTCCAAAGCTTTTGATACCATTTCCCACACTATCCTCCTCTCTAAACTATCTACCCTCCACATTTCCCCACCTACCCTACAATGGTTCAATAGCTATCTCCCCAATAGGCAGCAATCCACCAAATGGCAGCAGTCTTACTCTCCCTTCATCAGTACTTCCACAGGGGTACCCCAAGGCTCCATACGTGGCCTTGTCTTATTTAGCATCTTTATTAACAACTTTCACACCACCCTTCCACAATGCTCAATAATCCAGTATGATGATTAATGTACAATAATATGCACTGAAAATTCCAGCTCTGAACTCCAGCAGATCACACAGAATGATCTCACCTCTACTGAATCTTGGATGCTTAACAATCATCTTGCTGTAAATCTAAAAAAAATAAACTAGTAATTTTTACCCCTAAGAAAACTACTCCCCTAGATAAAAAAAAACTCTTCAGTATACAAGCCCAAGACAATACCACTATAGACATTGTCCCACACACTAAATTACTAGGCATTATTATAGATGAAAACCTAAACTTTGAACTACACATAAACAGTAACATCAAAAAACACATCAAAATCTCAGTATGCTGTACAGGCACCAACACTTTCTTAGCCTCTCTACTAGACAAATCCTTGCAACTACATTTTTATTATCCTCTCTTCTTTATAGTACCCCTCTTCTCACTAATATCCAAAATTTTACAAAATCCAAACTTGATATGTGTTACAACAGAACAGCCAAATTTGCCATCAAGGCCAAATTCTCATCCCACCACTTAACTCACTGAAACAATTAGGCTGGTTAGAACTCCCCACTATCTCTCATTCACCCAGCTAACTACAGCACACAAAATAATCTATAGACCCACAGACTGTCCTGCTCTCTCAACTCTACTTGCCAAATACCAAACCAGCAGGCAACTAACATCTGAAAATCATCTACTTCTAAAAGTAGGAAAAACCCACTTTACCAGCTGGTCAACTGCTCTACTCCTTCACCATCACCAAACTATGGAACTCGCTTCCTCCTTCTATAAGAAACATGGACAGCACCACCACCTTCAAACAAATACTGAAAAATCATCTCAACTCTTCCTGGCTATGTACCTGCTCTATAACCTCTTCTTTCTCCTTATATTATAACTAAATTCCTATGTTTTTTACTACTAGTGACTGATGATACTTTTTCCATATTTTTTTTTTTTCTTTCATCACTTGTTGATGTTGTTCTTCTTTCGGCTTTTCCCGGTTAGGGGTTGCCACAGTGGAACTCCGGTCCACTAATGATTGGCAGTAGATTTTTATGATGCCGAGGTGCCAGCCCGATTCCCAACCTTCAACGAAGGCACGCCCATGAACGCATGTCTTTCGAATGCTACTTGACCACAGGGAGGACATGCAGACTCCACACAGAAGGCGCTCCAACCGAGAATTGAATGGGAAAACCTCTTGCTGTGAGGCAACAATACCACTGCTACACCACCATGGCTTCTTTCATCACTTGTTGATACTGGTACAATAATGCTGATTAATTTATCTCCATTATTACCACTCTGAAATTCATCTGGCACCCAACTAAATTCCTGTTTTATGTATATATTCTGTATATGTTACTGTAATCAAACCAATAAAATTCCTGACTTATGTATATATTCTGTATATATTACTATAACCACTTTGTGTGACACTGTTTCTACTTCTGTACCAATTAATGTTTAATTTTTTTCTCCATCTATGTTCTTGTTGGAGCTTTTCTCCCTGGGCCTCCAGCAAAAATTAGCTCTTTTAGGCCCAGTGGACTTTCCCAGTAAACAAATGCAATAAATAAATAAATAAAATAATTACATTATTCAGTTATTAGTTAAGGGTAAAGTAACAGAATTATATTTTACAGGCTTCTTCTTTAAATAATAGGCAGTGATAGTTATTCAATGCAGTTGATGCATAACAGGGCAGGCTAAATTTGTTAAGTTGTTTACAGATTACAGCACATGTTTACAAATGGCAATGTACTTTACATTGATCAGAAATGAAGGACACTAACAGACAATGTAAAGGTATAGACAAAATACAGAAAGCATAGTTTTTAGTAAACCATTAGCACTCATAGATATTCATAAAAGTTAAAAAAAGTAAATAGCATTAAATAAAATGTATAGACACAAGTTAACACAAAATATAGTGATTATTCTTCAAGACCACGTATAAAGTTATCTTTTTAGTGCAAATTTCAGTTAGTCTTCAGAAAATAGCCATCATGCTTAATAGGCTATACAATACATGGCAGAAAAAGCTGCCAAAGAAGGGATTTCTTCTATATCCAATTCAGTAAAAAAAAAATTAAGGTAAAAGATATAGCTGAGCCAAGTGGGCTCCATGGTTAAGGCAAATCTGGCAAAAATCCAAGACATGCAGGGAGATGCTAATAAAAGGGCACAATGCAAAGTTGCCAGTCCAGTCCCAGGATTAAGGTTGTGAGCAAGTAAGGTTGTAAGCAGCTAATAAAATACAACCATTAGCTACTACGTTATGTAGGTTTTCAGGAATTTTGACCTATCATAAAGTATAAGTTTAAAAAAAAAACATGGTTGCAGAGAGTGCCAGTTTCAGAAAAAGCATGGTATAGAATGCAAATAAATTTTGCAAGACCTCTTCCTCCAGAAAAAGGGGGTTAAAAATCAAATCATAAAGTTAAGAGACTTCAATCCAAACAGGCCATAAATTCTCAAGTGACACCTAGTGGTCAAAATTAAAATTGCAAGTTTATTCATATCATAAAGTTAATTATTAGCCTTAGGGTGCTGTTTGGTCCTGGCGGTGGAGTAAATAGGGTTTTTAGCTGCCCAACCTGGTTTCCCAGTATTAAGGAGGACTTGCCCTGCGTGCTGAAAACAACTATTCTCCTCAACACACTGCGGTTTCCCCTAACTAAGGAACTGAACCTTTCCTCCCCTCTGCTACAGTCCCCAAGGGAATTTAATTATAAGTAAACTGCCCAACCTGGTTTCCCAGTATTAAGGAGGACTTGCCCTGCATGCTGAAAACAACTATTCTCCTCAACACACTGCGGTTCCCCTAACTAAGGAACTGAACCTTTCCTCCCCTCTGCTACAGTCCCCAAGGGAATTTAATTATAAGTAAACTGCCCAACCTGGTTTCCCAGTATTAAGGAGGACTTGCCCTGCGTGCTGAAAACAACTATTCTCCTCAACACACTGCGGTTTCCCCTAACTAAGGAACTGAACCTTTCCTCCCCTCTTCTACAGTCCCCAAGGGAATTTAATTATAAGTAAAGTACGTATTTTAAACCAAAGTCTTAAGACAATTAGTGTGAGATATCCTAGGTTGTAAGTTTACTTTCACCAGCCAGGACAGCCGGCAGCCTTTACTATCTGCTCCCATACCTGTCACCCCTTCCCCCTTCTTAGACTACAAGTATTTTTACTGTTCTTCCTCCTCAATCCTCTATAGCATACTTACTGCCCTGCACTCTTTTCTCAGTATATATTGCCTCTGCTATACAGCTTTTGTCCACTAGAGGGCAATAGTTTCCTTTAGACCACCATTCTGACTCCAATTTTAAGTAACTTACAGGCTCTTGGATTCTAATATTCTGGAAGAGCTAATATTCCCACTCTATTCTTTCTTTCTTCTAATATTCTTCACTGCCAACCCTCTCTGCATATTCTATTATCAAGGCATTGTGTCACCTTACCCTCTGCTGCTTTACTTACCTTTGCTTACTGCTGCTCTGATTGTTTTCCTAGGGTGAACGCCTCTGTGGCTCATCCCGCCTGCTCACCCCCGGGCTCACTCCGCCTCCCCTACCCTGCCCCCAAATCTCACCCGCCCCCAGTGGTCCTAAACTTATACTCTAACTGCCACACCCCTATGCATTAGGACAAACCTCTAACTCCATCCCTTAAAGTGCTATTACCTCTATTATATTCTCACTTTACCCTATCTCCTCCCCCTTAAACAACCATCACTCATTTACCTTTATCCATTACCCTACCACTCTATCCACAAATATCCCTACATTTAACCACCTTAACCTAAACAAATGGCTCAAGGATCCTGTAAACCCTTACCTTTATTACTACTCTTAATTATACTTATCATTCCCTATCTACTTACTCTCTACGAACACCATAGATTCCTAGGACTGCATACCCACATCACACACACACCTCTGTCCTTACCCCCAGCTCCACTCATAGTGTTAGCAACCTCCCCAGCTCAGCTAAGTACTCAGCAGCCATATTTCATAGACTCCATCACATCTCTCAATGTAACCCACTAACTAGAAAAAATAAGAACCTAATTTTTAAACTTCTACAGCTCATCCTAAAAGTTCATGTCCACTCCCTGTTAGATGGTGATATACACCCTAACCCAGGTCCTACCACTATCACAGCTACACAGCCTGATACACCAACAAATTCAATCACACAGACACTTACCAAGCCCCCCAACTCTCTCCTGACAGCTCATCTTAATATTCGTAGCATCAATAATAAAATAGCTCACCTGCATGCCCTTATTAATGTTTATTCCTTTGACATCCTCTGTCTGTCTGAAACATGGCTTAATCCATCAATACAAGACAGTGCAGTTCTACCCCCTGGCTATAATATCATAAGACGTGACCGTAACACTAAAATAGGAGGCGTAGCCATACTTTATAAGAATGGATTACAAGTTACCTTGTTAGACTCCAAACCTCCACTTTGCAACAATGCAGAAATTCTTCTAACTAAGATTCAGCTTAACAAAAGCAAAGCCATATATCTATCATGTGTCTATCTTCCCCCAGGCAATAACATCAACACATTAGAGGCTATCCTCAGCTGGCTCTCTAGTAACTACCCCCAAGAAACCATTATACTTGGAGATTTTAACATTAACTGGAACTCCTGTATATCTGAGCAGCCTTCGACTCATATCAACTTATATGGTTTTACCCAAACTATAACATCCCCAACCCGCACCAATAAAACTAACAACAAAACTAGTACCCTTGACTGGATACTCACTAATACCCCCCAACTAAACTATAAAACAGGCACCCTCCCTGAGGACATAAGTGATCACTTGCTTACCTATTTAATCAGAACAAAAACTGTCATCCAAAACTCTACCATCTGTAGAACTATTCGCACTACCAAAAATTTTAACCCTGCTCACTTTCAGGCTGAACTAGTCACCTGTGACTGGTCACCCCTGAAATACCTCCCAATAGATAATGCCATGAAATACTTTAACTCTAAATTTCTAACCATTTTAGACAGCCATGCGCCATTACGCAAAGTTAGAATTAGAACCAAACCGGCACCATGGCTCACCAAAACGACCAAACAAAAAATCCTCCAAAGAAATAAACAATGGGCCAAATGGCGCTCAACAAAAAGCTCCTCAGACCACCTGCAATTCAGACAGCTAAGAAATGAAACAAAAAAAGACATATTAGCCGAAAAAAGAAACTACTACTACCAACTACAACAAACCAACCAAAATAATCTCCAAAAATTCTGACGAGGTATCAATAACCTCCTACACCCTGGATGCTCAAGTACTCCCTCTCCCTCTGGCTCTGATCACAACAATCCCATCCAAATAGCTGACTCATTTAATACTTTTTTCACTGAAGCCATACAATCCCTAGCCAACCAGCTATCCCCTAGCACCCCAGGCTCTGCCACAACCTTTACCAATAATTCTCATCAATTTCATTTTCAGCCAGTGCCCACTTCACTTATCTGTAACCTCATACTTAAACCCACTACTCTCTCTGCTGATAAATTACCTGCAGAATACCTGCAAATAGCTGCTAAAGTCATAGCCTACCCCATATCCATCCTCATTAACAGAACTATTTCTGAAGGATCTATTCCTCTAATCTGGAAAGTCTCTCACATAATTCCCCTGCATAAGGGCGGTAACTCCAAAGAGTTGTCCAATTATAGGCCCATAGCTATTCTATCTCCTTTGGCAAAAATAATGGAGAAATGTATACACATACAACTGTTAACCTACCTACTCAATCACAATTTATTAGCACCCTGTCAACATGGCTTTAGACGATTTCATAGCACCACCTCTGCTCTCTTATCCTTCACTAACCATATTAACAGTAATCATAATATTGATACTCTATCCTCAGCTGTTTTTATTGACCTGTCCAAAGCATTTGACATGGTAAATCACCACCTCCTTATAGACACACTCAAAAACCTGTCATTGGACAACCATACTATACAGTGGTTCCAATCATACCTACATAACAGGCAACAGGCTGTACTATGGGAAAATACTTTATCTTCCCACGTCCCAGTCACTCTAGGGGTCCCGCAAGGATCTATATTAGGCCCATTACTCTTCTCCATCTTTACAAATGACCTTCATTCTGTAATTCCTCAAGCTGACTGTATCCAATACGCTGACGACTCCACACTCATATGCGCTGCTGCTTCTCAATCAGAACTTCAGTCACTAACCCAAATGACCTTTAGTACAGTTGAAAACTGGCTCCTACAAAGACGTCTTATCCTTAACCCCAAAAAACAAAAATGCTACTATTTACCCCCACCTGCAGAACCTCCCCACTTAACTTTACTATTACTTCAAATGATGCAACTATAATATCTCCTGAACCAACCACCAAACTACTCGGGGTACTAATAGATAACAACTTGTCCTTTGAACCTCACATTAATAACACCATAAAAATAGTAAACAAGAAACTAGGTTCCCTCTATAGAATAAAACCCTTTCTTACACCTCCAGCCAGGGTTACTATTGCTCGTACCCACCTCATCTCTACCTTGCTCTATGCCTCCCCCTATCTATACTAAAATATGTAGAAGTAATCTGAGTAAACTTACATCCTCCTACAACAATATTTCCAGATTTGCAGCTGGGTCCTCCTATAGAACTCATCACTGTAACAATCTGAATCAGTTAGGATGGTTAGAGCTGCCAAATTTAATACTTTTCAGTCAATTAATAGTAGCCCATAAGATCCTGTATTTACCTCAAAATACACCCATACTTACATCCCTAGTCATCCCCTATAATAACCTCAAGACCTTACGCTCAGCTAATAACCTACTTGTACAAATATCAAAATCCAACAACTTAGCTGGTGACACCTTGTTCTCCAATACAGTAGGTAAAGCCTGGAACATCCTCCCAAGCCAGCTAACCTCAATATCCTCTGTCAGCTTACTTAAAAGCAAGCTTAAACCCTACCTCAAATCACACTGGCCATGCCCCTGTGTTAACCCAGACTAAGTACCTAACTATTAACTAGACTCCCACAATTCCTAGCCTTCCATGATCATGATCTTGTGTTGTCTCACTAATTTTTAGTGAGCTTAACCTTTCTTAGGATTTTTTCTCATGTAAATAAGTATATACTGTGGAATGATCAAACACCTTCATATAGTATCACAACCTATGTGTTAAATAACACTAGAAATCCATCCTTGTTTGCTGTTCTTCTATACTCTATCTATTGATCTCTAGTGTTTTTCTTTCTTAGGTTTTTGTGAGACCTTAGTATCTCTTATCATAAATTACTAGGTGTATCTAATTTTGTAATATGTTATAAAGATTTGTACTACATTTCTAATACAAATGTATTAGTCTTATTCATCTATTCTTAGATAAATTTTTCCTTTTTCCTTCTGAAATATAAAATATATAATCTTAGGCTTGTACTATAATTGTTAAAACTTCTTATGTACCAAATTATACTGTTATTGTCTTTGTCTTGACCTTTTATGTTGTTGTAATTTGTGGAGCTTTTCTCCCCGGGCCTCCACTGAAAATGGACATATATCCAGCTGGACTAGCCCGGTCAACAAATGTAAAATAAAATAAATAAAAATAAAATCACAAAGTTAAAAGACTTTAATCCAAACAGGACATATGTGCTCAAATGACACCTACTGTTCAAACGTAAAATTGCAGGTTTACCAAATATATATATTTTTTTATTTTCAGATTATAAGTCAGGTAGCATAAAGCTAAATGCAGTAGACACCAATATAAATGTAAGGTAACTACAGAATTAGATCCCAGTAGACTTTTGTCAGAGACCTCAAGTGCACCTGTTGGAATTTCCATTTTAAAATAGTTTTTAGACATTAGACAGCCTAAAGAGTAAAATAAATTGTGTTTCACTCATGCATAAAATATAGTTAAGCAGAAAGGAAAATAACCTTGCTGGCCAAGCATGGAAGACTGTTTATTAAAGATAAAAAGATAAGCGGAAAGTGTGCAGACAGAATGTTTTTTTCTCAAGAAAAGGATCAGCTACAGAATGTTCCTTAATGATGCACATACAAAGCCTAAGACCAAAGTTAAAGAAAAGTAAATAAGAAAATTTACTAGACTAAAGCAATATAATGTGCTGTGTTCAGAAGAGCAGGGCAGTTAAGGTTAGTAAGTTTGTTTGACCTGTTACTTCAGAGAAGATGACAAACGCTCAAGCCTGAGTAGAAAAAAACAGATCATCTGCAGACTATGTCATTTATGTTGTTCAGGACAATCAGAATAATGTGCAGCAACTTGAATTGTTTATCAGTACTGTTAATGGAGACAGTGTCCAGATACTGGGAACATCTAATAAAACCTTATTAAATGAACTACAGTGTTTGGAAAATTAATTTTGAATGCACAAGACTCGGTCCATAAGGGAGAGACTGACACCTATTCAGCACAAGCTTGGGTAATTAAGACTTTTGTTTCTCAGTCTCATTGTATACAGTGTTTCTAGCTAATTAGGATACAATACAGTATTTTCAAATTTTACAATAGCACCCGAACAGGGACCTGCTGTCTGGGGAGAGATATATACTTCTCACAACCCAGCAAACAGCTGAACCTTTTCTCATCCAGTTTCCAGTACAAGCATGTTTTCTTAAGTTTACAATGACTGTTTATACAACAGCAGTACTACACCAGCACACTACACTTTCAGTGACAGTATCGTTCATTTCCAGACTTGGTTACATTACGTGTGTTCTACAAAAAACTCCAGAATAACAGCGTTTCATTCAGCTTCGTATGTTCTACTCTTTCAGGGAAGGTATTCTTCATTTCCAAACTTGGTTACACTATGTGTGTTCTACAGAAATCTACAAAATAGCAGTGTTTTTGTTCAACTTCATGTGTTCTACAGACTATAAATAACAAGGTTTTCATTAAATTGCAGCACTCCATGTTTCATTCAAACTTCAACAAAAACAGCTGCAGTAAGTAATTTTGTCAAGTACAATTGTATGGCAATAACTTAAAAGTTTCATTAACAGTTTAAAGTGACAGCAACTGTTTCATAACAGACTTCAACAGCATACCAGTGTTTTTTTTCCATAAATAGAGCTGTAAACTCTATACAGAATAAGCTGAAAATTACAGCATGACAGTTTCTCATTAAGACAGTATTAAATTGCACAGCACCAGTGTTTACTTCAGAAAAGCCTTACACAACTTCAGCAGACCAGTATTATCAAAGCAGTGTTCCTTCATAACATACAAGACATTATCTCCACAGCCTTTATGTTTCTAGAGTGATGTCATAAAGTGAAGAAGCAAGGAAAAGGTTAATAAGCTACAGATGATGGTTCGCATTTCTTCCATTCCATAAAGTTATGTAAGACTTTATATGCACCTTTTAGTTAACAGTTTAAGTTACTTAATTAAAGTTATTTTGCATGTAAACATGTCAAGTAATACTGCTACAGTTAAATGTCAGTAAATGTTTGGTTTAAGTTTAAAAATGTTCTCTTAAAGTTAAAGGTTATTATTTCAAAATGTTAAATATGTCTAAACACAAAGTGTTTAAATCAGGTCTATATTAAATCAGTGAACACTTAAAATAGTGAATGCTGATGTATCGACCAATTAAAAGTGAAACCTCACAATCTCGAAGACACGGAACAGTGATTTTTTTTCCCCAGGGAAATAAATTGCTGTTCCACAAAAAAAAAAATTTAAAACACAAAATGAAGTGGAGGGCTTTGCCCCCCACACCCCCATACCAAGTCTGAGATTGCACCACAGTAGAGGAAATGGAAAAGTCCCAAAAACAGCACAGCAAGTTTTTTCCCTGGGAAAAAAATTGCTGTTCCTTGTCTTCGGGATTGTGAGGTTTCACTCTGAAAGGGTCAATAAATCAGCATTTGCTATTTTAAGCATTCTCTGATTTAATATAGACTCTTTAAGTCACATTACTCAGAAATCAGTATGGTCTCTAGTTTGAACGTACATGCTTCAGCATATGAAATTCAACATAATAGTTTCAGTTGTAGTATAGTTTCACGTACAAATGTTCAGAATATAATACAATTCAGAATACAGAAGTATGTTGCAGTATTACAAATATCAACACAGTCTACATTTATAACACACAAGCAATGTCTCAAGTTCACATTGCACTAAAGAGATATAAGAGGAATCATAGTGCAGATTTTGTAAATGAAGAACAGACTTCAGTGCTAAGTAAAAGAATACAATCCAGAGCTATCTGTAAAGATCAGAGCATTACTCTATCATTGTTTAATGTTATTTCATTATTTACAGAAAAATTAATTTCAGTTGCACATATAAAAAATACAAGTGCAGTCTTGTCAGAATTTTAAAAGTCAAAGATTATGGCAGCTACAAGTTCAAGGTGTAACATCTCTGTATATACAGCTTTAGACTTTAATAAAAATATGTGTGCAAATGTACATACTTTAAAGGACTGGTTATGACAGAAATGTGCAGTTTTATGGGTTAAACATAGAATAAATTTCAGTTCAGCTGACACAGCTGAAATGCTCAGAAAGACATATTGGGTGTGGTCAGTTAGAAAATAAGAGTAACAGTATGCCTCTATGTCTTGTAAGGTATATCAGAACTAACAGTCAAATTAATTAGCAGAATAAAGGGTTTACAGTTACAGTTTGGCAAATATTTTTTTTGTATTATTGCTTGTTTAAGAGCTTTGTATTAAAGTGTTGCAATACATAAACAATATCGTAATATAGGCAGAGACAAGATAATGTTTGCTAGTTTACAGAATGTAAAATTTAAAGTCAATGCTACATTGTAAAAGTGACAGCACAGTTAAAAATTCAGATCCTATGTATAAAAGAGTACATTGTGTAATTAGTTTGAGATTGTACATGTATTGTACAGAGTTGGCAGTTTGGCAAGCATATCAGCTCAAATTACAGGTAGCCTAACAAGCTGAATTAAAAACAGTGCAATCCATTTAATGAATTACAATGTAATAAAGTAATGTCTTTCAGCTTTTCCCAGTTAGGGGTCACCACAGCGAAACGTCAGTCTGCTACTGATTGGCAGTGGATTTTACAGTGCAGAGGTACCAGCCCAATGCCTAACCTTCAAAGAAGGCACACTCATTCATGCATGCACCTACCTGCATGTCTTTAAATGTCATTTGATTGCAGGGAGGACATGCAGAATCCACACAAAAGGCACTCCAGCCGAGAATCGAACTGGAGAACCTCTTGCTGTCAGGGAAAACACTAACCGCTGCACCACCACAGCCATAATGAATTACAGTTTACTATTTATCTAAAAAAAGGAGACAGTAAAAACACATTCTTGCAGCATTCAGTACTAATGAAAAGTTAAATGATGTCAGCTAAAGAAACAGTTATGGTGAAGCATGGGTGGAGTTCCACTCACTGAACAGCATGTTAAAATTTAAGGATCACGAGACAAATGTAAAAAGTTCAACAGTTAAAACTGATTGTATATAGGTGCAGAAAAATGCACAATCATACATTATTATTTTGATTTTCATTTAAAATAAGTTCAGAAACTTGATACAACTATCAGGTTAAATGCAATTGACACAGCTAAGACCTTAGAAAAAGCTGTCAATTTAGTGAGAAGACAGAAACAGATTTTGCCAAGCATCAGATGCCAGTAATGACATTTTTCCTTTAAATACTGAAATTGCAGCAGTAAAACAGATTTCACCATTCCCAGCAGTTATTTTTTTTTTGTATGTAAAAAAACAGTGTCCTAAATAAAGGACATGGAAACAAAAGCATGTACTTAGTTCCAGTTGTTTCAATAAAGCCAAACAGTTTACTGATTTAAATAGCTTTTCAAATACAAGGCAGCCCAATATGGTTAATGACTGGGCAAATGACATAAGTAATGTACAAAGTTCGCACCTAAAAGATAATCAAAAGTAAGCTGTAGCTCACGTTAATGTTTATTTTATGACGAAAAATAAAGTCAGCACAGCAAGTAATGCTACCAGTTCATAAATGTTATAGCTGCGTTTCATGCAGAAAATATGTAAATAATGTCAGTACAGCAAGTAATGCTGCCAGTTTATACATGTTAAAGCTGCATTTCATGCAGAAAAAAAAGTAAATAAAGTCAGGGCAATAAGCAATGCTATCAGATTATAATTATTAAAGATGCAAATGTTATTTTAAGGGCGTGATAGTAAAACCAGCTTGCACAGGAAATTAAAAAAAGAGGTTTAAAAGCCCTAACTATAAAAGGACACTTCAACATTAAAGCAGGCTGTCCTTTACTTCATCAGTGACTGGAACAATACAGAGCAACATTTTGCAACTGTTGATGTGTTTTGGTTATTTCTTCAATGTTTGTTTAAAGTTAAAGCAAGTATGTATGTAGTCATGTTTTCAGGCTCATGGTAATTTGTACAGCAGTAGTAGTTTCAGTCTATGTGTGTTCAGATGAATTTCAGTTTATTTGTGTTCAGGTAACACTGTCAAACACCCAGATTCAGCAAGCTCTGCACGCTGTGCAGGAATAGTGCAGGAGCTGCTGGAGGCAATATGGCCGCTGTGCGATCCAGGTATAAGCTCCAGAGACATGCACGACCACTCCTGCACTATTCCTGCATGGACACAGCTCCTGTATGCAAATTACCCCATTTGCAGGTGAAAAACATGCGAATAAGGTGAATTTGAGATCTAGGAAGCCCGCAGCGGGCTGTGCAGGACTAGTGTAGTCGGCAGAAATGTACTTGGTTAGTAACTGAGTACATTTCTGCAAACTACAAAATGGAGCCGTGACAGCTCCAAATAAAGGGTGTATATTATGTTGAAAGCATGCCAATGGCCAAATATATGACCAGTGGCATGGAAAACAGTTGCCAAAATTAAAAAAAATAACTTTCATTTTTTTAGCCGATTTCCGCTGTTTAAGCAAAGGGCAGCGGTGCGCAAATGGGATCGGGCCAAAAATGAAAAAAAAACCTGAAATAAGCATTGTATCCAAAATCACTATTTTGCCGTTATATTCAATGGCAGGTAGAAGATAACATGGCCAGTGAATAGTGGTTGCTAAGGGAGAAGGCTCAGTGTGGGACTTGTAACTATGCATTAGCAGGCAATCCTATGCAAATGAGGGGAATGATACTGAATCCCAGATTCTCCCTCATAGCTAGCCTGCACCCAACCGTGTAGGTGCAGGAAGAGCACGGTGCATGCCTAAGAGCTAGCTGATATCATAGAGGGGTGTGTCAGGCATACTGTAAGCCTATTGGAGCCCTGTGGCTCAGGTTTGCCCTGAGCTTAGCAGAGATAAGCAAGTGGGTGTGTCTGAGACTGCCTAGCACACTTTACATTGCCTAAACAGGTGTGTGCACCACGCACTGGGTTTTAAAGGAAAAAAAAGGTAAACCAGGAAATAGAAGCTCAGTGCACATCTGAGCACTGTGTTTGCATGGTGCAACCCTGGGCTTAAACAGGAAGACAATGAGAAAGGAAAACAGCAGTAAGAAGGAAATCAAGGAGAACTAGCATAGCTGACAGGTGAAATGTATCAGAATCAGCCAATTACACAGGCAGCAGACCAGCCCAGTCCAGCACACCACTATAAACTATGCAAACACCTTTCCCTCTGTTTTTTCCCATATACTCTACACCACCGGTGTACACAAGCTGGGAAATTTTACCAAACGAAGGCAACAAAATGATAGGGGCTGCAGCAGCTATAATAAATCAACATGTGGAAGAGGCTGGTGGTGGTGAGGATATGAATGCTGTTGACCAACCCACAGTGAGGAGAAGGAGAAGAGTGTACAAACCTAGGGTAACCCACCAGGGGCTACATGAGCTGGAAATAGTGGAGCACTATAGGGTGGACAGGGACCTCCAACAGCAAATTGTTGAGCTGTGCCAGCCACACCTCACACACCGAGTCAACAAAAGGGAACCCATCCCAGTGGATACCAAGGTATGTGTAGGCCTAAGAATACTAGCCATGGGTACCTTCCAAAGGCCAACTGGGGATATCATGGGGATCTCACAAGCATTAGCATCCAGGGTACTCCACCAGTTCCTGGATGCCATGTCAGCACATGCCAGTGAGCATGTATATTTCCACAACACCTGTGAGGTGTTGGCCAGCAATATGTGTCTTTTTCACCAAATAGCAGAATACCCTGAGGTAGTGGGTGCTATAGACTGCATGCAAATATGCATCAAACCACCACCTGGTGAGCGGGGTAGGGTCTACATCTACCACAAGGACTTCTCCTCCATCAACTGCCAGGTCATATGTGATGCCCAGGGCATTATAATGGATGTGTGTGCTGGCTGCCCTGGACGCTATCATGACTCCCACATCTGGCATCTCACTCAGCTGTACCAGAGATTTGCCAATGGGGACATCCCTTATGGTCATCTAGTGAGGGATGCTGGTTACGCACTGGAGCCGTGGCTGGTGACAGCCATCAGAAATGCACACACACACCCGAATAAGAACTCCATAATGAGGCACACACACAGACCAGAATCATAATAGAGTGTGTGTTTGGGATGCTCAAGTCACGGTTCTTGTGCCTAGACACATCCGGTGGAGCCTTGCAATACTCACCAGCTACATGTACCCAAATTGTAATCATATGTGCCATGCTACACAATATGATCCTGCATAAACAGCTGCAGCAGGAACAGCATGGGGCAGGGCCACACAGCCTCCCACCATTTCCAAGGCCTGCACAGGCACAGAGTGACTTGGAGGAGGAACAACCTGAGCCTGCCCCAGTAGGCAGAAGGAGGCATGCCCAGTATGCCCAGGCCTTGGAAAAGAGGCAATGCATAGCCCATACACTGACATGGCAGGGACCCACGTTACGACACCTCTCTCTCTGACTCACACATACAGTAAAAGGTATGCCAAACATGACACTACCTGTCCTTAACCATGTACAGGAAGTGTACTATGTACATCCAACATAGTCATCCCTCCAGCACCATCCTCAATACTAGTACAGCCACAAGGTAAGTCACTCTTCCTACCAATTGCTGAATGGAGTAGTATGTGTTTTTACTTGTATCTATGGTATGGATGTGAGCATGCAAGGGACTCGAGTGGCTGAATGGGATGCCAGCAGATAGTAGACACCTATAACGGCACCATGAGATCTGCAACAAATAGTGGTGTCACCAGTACTAGACAAGGTGACAAAACACATTGCAGGAAATGTGCTGGGCCACATGTCTGTCCATAGGACACACACATGCCAGTCAGGGAGGCTCACATACCCAACAACAGTCTCAGTCAGCAGGACAAGCATAGACAAACACAAACAAAGGCTGTGCTAAGGCCTCTGATTGATGGCTATGCAGAACATCCCCCCAGATATACACAGTCTACAGCAGGTCAGGCAGTGGGATGTTAATTCTGAAGGGTAAGATGTCAGAAACTGAAATGTAGGTCAATCAAACCTAAGACCTGTAGTACAATGATATGCCTCTAGTCAGCATGATAGGTTACACTACAGAATGAAATGGAGTACCTGAAATACCAGTACAGTCATACCAAATGTGTACAAGTGTCAGGTGTGCCCTCCCCCAGTCCTATGTAGAAATGTAGTAACAGTCAGGTGTGCCCCCCAATCCCATGTAGAAATGTAGTAACAGTCAGGTGTGCCTCCCAATCCTATATAGAAATGTAGTAACAGTCAGGTGTGCCCCCCCCAATCTTATGTAGAAATGTAGTAACAGTCAGGAGTGCCCCCCAATCCCATGTAGAAATGTAGTAACATGTATGTGTATGTATAATAACAGTGGAGCACAGATTACGTGAGCTGTCCAAGGTAGCAGAATAGATTGTAGCATGTGTATAATATGCAGGTCTGTGTGTGTTAGGTTGGTGTGTGTCGTATATTGTGTGAGAGTAGTCAGTATGCATGCATGGTGAGGTTTGTCCTGGTGACAATTGCCCAGTACTGCTGATGACAGGGCCAAGTTCTGACAACTGCAGTGCCAAACACAATGTTTCCCAGCAAAACACATTCCAGCAGTAAGCCATAGTATGTTTGGAAGTAATATGTGTCACCATCTGAAAGATGGGCATGGCATGAATGTCAGCCCAGACATACAAGCAGTACACAGGGGGGAGTACCTCAGACAGACAGTGTATAATATGTAACTGTCAAATGGATACACCCTTGGAATTCTGTATACAGGTTTACAGCACATCATTTCAGCTTGTAGTAGGGAATACCGATGTTCTCTGGCCAAACACTGGCAGACCACAAAGGTCATAGGAATGAAGTATTGAGAATCAGTTGATGTCCCTGCACAAGCCAGCATAAGTGGAACGCGCCATACATTTCTGTGAATCAGATGCAAGTAGTGTCCATAGCACACATGCACCCAGCTCACCCCACCACCACCCACAGATACCTCTCTGGCCTTATCCCTGCTATTGGGAATGGGTATAATATGACCCCTCACCTCTGTATGGCAATAGCAAAAGAATGCAGCATGCAGAACAGGTGTCCCATGCCAGTTTGTCCCTAGCTGTAAGCAGCACCCTACCAGCATTCACACCACTGGATCAATAATGACAGAAAGTATTGGCATGAACACCTTTCACACCTACCCTCTCACTCCAATGAAATATAGTGTATTGCAGTCTGGGACTGTAGGAGTGACAGAATGCAACAGCCTGCTACAGCTGGCCTGCATCACTACCAAATGGCCTACAGTCCTCTGCCAAAGACCTGTGTCTCACCCGTACTGCCAATGTATGTCATGTCATGGACTGCCAAATAACAACACAGTCCACAGAACCCAAATGCAAGGCCATGTGGACAAATTACAGTATCATGTCCACCATGTCCTACTGCATGAACTGTGGACCAACACCAAATTACTGCTGGGGTAAGGTGATAACTATAGGGAGCATATCAGATAATATTTGCATAATGTATGGAAGAGGATAGAATAATAGAAGGGCGGGTGGGAGCATGGGTGGCATGGAGTGCGTGAAGTCTGAAACTCAGCCATGTGCACATACTATCCCTGGCTGCAAACACAAGAATGGGTGGCTACAAACCTGTTCATAAACCACAATGTGAAGGAGTAATGTACAGCTGTGAGGTATGGCCACAGTAGGATATGGCCATACTGTCATGTGGAGGGATGTACAAGTATGGGATCCTCTGCCACCACTGAACCATTTACACAGACCCAGCAGCAAGTGTCTGCAGCTTCCCCTCCAGAATGGCATGACTGTGCAAGAATATGTAGGCTGCTGACCACAATACTGGACATAGCTGCATTCACCCTGTGTTCCCCAGGACATCACTGCAAGCAAATATGTATACCTGACAGTACCTGATGACATAAAACATCACAGTGTAAAACAGTACATATGTCTGAATATCTCTGCTAACACCAGAACCATGTAGCAGAAGCAGTTACCTACAGTAACCCACTATCCTTTTCCCCATTTTCACCCCATATTGTCAAACGATCTACAGATATCCTGCAGAAACAGTTTGCTAGCTGTAGGTGTAGAACACAAAAGTCTGCACTGGTGTACAATCTACCTGGAATAGATTCACACATTCACTACAGAAGGTCATACTGGGCATGCTGCCACACTTAGAGAAATGAAGGCCATGTCAGACAACAAAATACTGAAAGGTCATACTGGGCATGCTCACACACTTACAGAAATGAAGCCCATTTCTGGCAACAATAGTGGACCATACATATCTGACAGTCACAGATGTTAATGCATACACACCTCAGTATACACTAGTCATGCTTTGCACACACATTCGATAGGAATACACACATATATATATATATATATATATATATCCAAGGACAACACACTATAATAGGCCAGAATTGCACATACATAGATGTGTGGAAGAGAGTGATGTGGCAACTTTGTGTGTGTTTGTTTGTGTAGGGATCAATGCTTTTTAGGCCGGTCCCACTCACTACAATTTCAAATGCCCTACTCTGGCAGGGCTGCAGATGTCATTCACCTTGAAATACACCTTTGGGGAAGAGGTACCCCAGTAATCTCCATGGTGTGTCTTCTAATTGCATAATGATGTAGTGTGATAAACTAGTTAGGTAGGAGTTCTATTCCCAGACATGGCAATTGTGTTTGTTTGTCTGTGTAGGGAGCAATGCTTTTGAGGCCATTCACAGTCACTACAACCTCCATTGTCTTTCTTTGGCAAGCCTGCTTATATCATTCACTTTAACATACACCTTTGGGGAAAACGTAGCCCCATAATCTCTGTGGCACATCCTAAAACTGCATAATGCTGTTGTTTGATAAGCTAGTTAGGTAGGAGTTCTATTCCCAGACATGGAAAAGTGTGTGTATTTTGTTTTCTGTGTAGGGAGCAATGCTTTTGAGGCCATTCACAGTCACTACAACCTCCATTGCCCTGCTTTGGCAAGCCTGCTGATGTCACTCAGTTTGAAATACACCCTTGGGGAAGGAGTAGCCCATTAATCTCCATGGTGCATCATATAACTGCGTAATGCTGCAGTGTGATAAACTGGTTAAGGAGCAGTTCTATTCCCAGACAAGGCAAGTGTGGATGTTTGTGTGTTTGTGTAGGAAGCAATGCTTTCGAGGCCATTCACAGTCACTACAACCTCCATTGCCCTGCAAGCCTGGTGATGTCATTCAGTTTGAAATATACCTTTGGGGAAGGAGTAGTCCAGTAATCTCCATGGTGTGTCCTATAACTGAGTAATGCTGTAGTGTAATAAACTAGTTAGGAAGGAGTTCTATTCACAGACACCCCTGCAGTACCAGGTACAGCTCTCACCACACTTGTTGGCCACCAAACCAGGACCAAAACAATAAAGGTGGAGGAGTGTCCATATTCCCTAAGGATATTCACACTGCCAGTCTACTTGCCCAACAGAATGTGTCTGAAATACCCCCGGTGCAACTAACAGTAGGTTAGACTGCATTCCAAATTGTATAGCTTGCTACAGATCCCCCACCATGCCCCATGATACCCACTACAGATTTTGAAGCATACTGTGAAATATTATGATACAAGCAAACACCCTAATAATGGGTGACTTACACTACCCTGCCATTAACTGGGAAAACTACTTGTGTACCTACACATGTGCTCAATGGTTCTTGGAAGTCATAATTCCTAATGCCCTGGATCAAGTAACTCATAGTCCCAGCTGGGGCTCAAATATCCTAGACCTGGTCATTACCAACATGGGAAATCAATGTTCCACACCTATGGGCATCCCATCGGTGGTCAGGTCTGCCCATGAGCTAATCACCCTTAACATCAACATCCCTCCCCCAGTAAGGTAACCTCCGTAACACACATCCCCAAAGCCAATGTCATGCTAACATGTCAGACGTGACTAACGTCATGACACCCATGCAGATGGGAACTGAAAGGATGGCTGCTGAATCATACATAAAGGCACTGTATGAGCACATCCATTCGTGCATGAATTGTGCCATCCAATATTGAACCAAAACGCTCCCCACCAAGAAAAGGAAGCCAATGTGGTGGCCCCCTGCCATAAACATACTATACAACAAAAGGAGGAAAGTGTTGCAGAAATGGGGGAATTTCCAGGATGGAAAATACTCCCTTACCAGCTGCAGTAAGAGGCAGAGATCCCTCATAACATCCACCAAAGCTAGTTATGAGCATAATATAGCCAAAGATGCCAAAGACAACTGCAAGCCGTTCCATAGCTATTTGAGGAATCTAAATGGCAAAGCTCAGAACTGCTGTGAGCTACAACAGGATGGTATTAAATATACTGCTCCCAGGGATATTGCCAATATCCTGGCAGATCGATTCAGCACCAACTGCTCCTCCATCCCAACCCCCAAAGGGCCCATCTCAACATGGATAGATTGCCATATTCCAGTAATAATGACCACATAGGTAAAAACCATACTCTACAGAGCTATAACAATAGCAGCCATGGGACCAGTCAACATCCCGGGCTGTGTACTACATGAGCTACATACTGAACTGCACTTCACCTATGTGCCATGTCTAATCATAGACACACATCTAGCTTCATGCCCACTGTGTGGCGCACAACTACAGTTATCCCAGTCCACAAGGGGGATCCACCTTGGATCCTGGGAACTACAGCCCCAGCAGTATAACGTGCCTGATCTACAAGGCCATGGAATGTATTATCATGGAAATTAAAGCAAAGGCATTGGCAGCCTGCAAACACTGGACCCTAACCAGGTTGAGTTTGTGAAGGGCCGATCATGTCACCTCAACCTGAGTGACAACTATGAATCCATCTCCAGAGCTGTGGACGAGGGTAAGTTGGTTCACACAGCCTATTCGGACCTTGCCAAGCCCATTGACACCATCCCCCAATCTGGAATCATAGATAAATGTATCAAGCTGGCCATTAATCCCTATGTCACCTGATGGGCTACCAACTTCTGTACTGACAGAACCCACACTGTAAATGTAGGTGACACCAACCTGAGCCCCAGACAAGTGACAGTTGGAGTACCTTAGAGTTCAGTCCAGGCATGGCCCTTGTTTGACATCTACTGCTCTGAAGTACAGTCCAACAGTAAGGGACACCGGTACACAAAGGTCGCAGATGATTGCACACTGGGAGCCAATATTGAATCCCCACATGATATGGATATTCTACAAAAGGGACTTACAGAAAGACATGCTTGGTGCCTGAGCCATGGCCTCATGATCAATGCCAAGAAATGTACAGTTATCCCCATTAGGAAGGGACATGTACCTATGAAGTACCACATAGTTGGCAGTACACTAAACACCTAAAGTGTGATAACAGGCTTAGGGACACAGGTGGACAGTGGTCTCACCTTTGATAACCACATTGCCACAACAATCAGAAAACCCACCTATGTGGCACACCTCCCACTAAGGGCTTTACATTCAGGAAAAGGAGGCCATTGCCCCACTGTAGTCATCTCTCAGAACACCCAGTACAGACTACAAGGCCCCGTAATGTATGTACCTCACAAGACATCTGCAACAAGTAGAGAGGCTACAGACATACCTCATGAAATAACCACAGGCCTAAACCAGATGCCCTATGCTGACCGTCTGAAAATCATCCAGCTATACTCTGTCACGTATTGTGTTCTCAGAGGCGATCTCTGCTTAACATACCATGCCATGTTAAACCCACAGCTGTTGGACATGCTGCACTTAGAGAATTCCAAACCCTCACAGTCACATGCTCCAGGGATCCACATCCTGTCATCACAATGAATAATACATGCAGGAGGGATGTGTTCCTGACCCACAGGCTCCTCAGACTCTGGAATAGAGTGCCCATACATGTCAAGCAGAGTGCCTCTTTGGCCCTCTTGAAAAGGAACCTGGACAACTGGATGGGAGATAGGAAATTTACCCCGGGGATCATGTCAGCTGCCCTGCTAGACAGGGGTGCAGGGAAGTAAATATTGTGGGAAGTCATAGCCAGGGAATTGTCATGTCTAGGCATGTATAGGCCCTAGGGCCAATAGCCTAGTATCAACATATGACCCTATGAACATATGAACTACATTGTCCATTACCCAACCTTGGCAAGGTTGCTGATGTCATTCACTTTGAAATACACCTTTGGAGAAGACACAGCCGAGTAATCTACATGGCACGTCCTATAACTGTGTAATTCTGTAGTGTGATATACGAGTTAGGTACGTGTTCTATTCCCAGACATGGCAAATGTGGATGCTTGTGTGTGTACTTGTTTGTCTGTGTAGGGAGCAATACTTTTGAGGCCATTCACAGTCACTACAACCTCCATTGCCCTTCTTTGGCAAGCCTGCTGATGTCATTCACTTTGAAATACACCTTTGGGGAAAGAGTAGCCCAGTAATCTCCTTGGTGCATGCTATAACTGCGTAATGCTGTAGTGTGGTGTACTAGTTAGGTAGGAGTTGCAATCCCAGACATGGCAACTGTGAGACATGGTGGGTGTGTGTTTGTCATTAATATCCTGTGTGGAGGTGGCTTTGAGTATGTACAAACTGGACTCATTGTGGAGTGGGTTTTGCAAATTCCTTATATAGTGGGCCTATTATATGTCACAATGACCACCTTACAAGGATAACAGATGTCAAACAGCATAGAGGCTGGGGTAGATAATCCATACCCCTAGATGTGACATCAATGTCTGGCGAACAATTTAGGCAACCCTTGTATTACCCAGAGAACACTCTCAACCCATGTCTCATACACAAACACACTGGGCTAGGCAACAACCACTAGGTTGGTAGTTCCCTGCATATTACCCACAGATAGCAACCATGGTGTGACTGCAGTGGACTACAGAGGGTATGGCACCCTGTCCCATCCCTACAATAGGCACATAATTGAATACAGTGCTCTTTCACTATGTTCCCCCACTGGATGCCTGCAACAACTGAAGTGCCAGCAAATGTAAGCCACAAAGGACATACCATGCCTTATACACATGCCCTGTATGGACAGATGCCACTGACACCAGGGAATACCTGTATCATGCTGTCAATGTAGGTGCAGGGACAACCTGGTGTCCATTGCCAGTTCTCACCACATGATGCCAGGAATGGCACATATGATGATAACAACCTGTCTACACAACATGCCCCAGACACCCCAGGTACACTTCCACATGTCTCAGAACATGCATGTGGGACGTGTGCACATCCCAGACAGCATCCATGTCATGGACTATAGAACACATACATGGCAAGCATTGCACAGCACTGGCCACCCACAACAGTAACCCAAATGACTGGATGATGAATACAATACCCACCTGTGTGGGCCAGTCCAGACACTACACCCCTAAGCCACACTGGAGACCATTTTCATGTGGCCTGATGCCAAGGTATACTGTTTACCTAGCCTTGCACAGCCTTCTGGCATAGTCAACCACTGCAAACCTGTGAAGCAATGCACCCATGCATGTCAGTACTGGCAACCTGTGTGTGTGTGTGTGTGTGTGTGTGTGTGTGTGTGTGTGTGTGTGTGTGTGTGTGTGTGTGTGTGTGTGTGTGTGTGTGTGTGTGTGTGTGTGTGTGTGTGTGTGTGTGTGTGTGTGTGTGTCTGTGGAGTATAATGATTTGGACGCCATTCCCACTCACTACATCTCCCATTGCCTCCTGAAGCATGCTTTCTGATGTCAGACACCTTCACATACCCTTTGCCCATATATCATCCTGATAACCCCTGTGGTCCATGTGATACCTGCATATTACTGTATTGTGGCAAACTAGCTAATTAGGAAGTGTAATCTTGACCCTGCCAACTGTGATAATGTGTGTGAGTCCCTTAGAGAGTGTGGCTGTGTTGACCTTGACACCTGTTCATGTGGACAGGGACATGTACTACACCTACCTTAAACCTCCTTTATCACTGTTGCAGATGTCACTCACCACCGAGTATACCTTTGGACAGAACTCCAGCATGTAAGTTATGTGGCGCATGTCATAACTGCATAGACATGTGATAGCAATACATAGGCAGGGGTTTGAAACCCTGTACTAGTAAGTGTATGACACAAACATGCTTAGGTTTTACTCTCTTACCCCCTCCCTATCTTACATTGTCTCTGTCTGTCTCTCTCATTCCCTCTCTGGCAGATGTGGAGAAGTATACCTGCTTTGCTTAGGCAGCAGCTTGTGTTTTGTAAGTGATGCTCATGATCAGCTGATGGCCTTTGCACGAATTGTAGTCCCCCACTAGCTGATTGCATGTGAAATAGCTGTGGTTAGATTCCCATAGCCAATTGCATGGAAACACACTCCTATAACTAGGAACATCATTTGGGTGTTGGCCTTTTTCATTCACTGTGAGCAGGACCTCATGTCGGTGTTTGGCAAACAGCATCACAGATGGTAGTGGGATTTACCTCTAACAACATACACTGTGGAGACAGGCCAACAAACAGGAGGGGGATGTTTCAGAAATGACTACAGAATGTAAGTGTTGCTCTTCTGCATTTGGAGTAATGTTGGTTTAACAAGGTTTGTGTGGATATGGCTGGTCTACATGATTTAATACCTGTCATGACAGTGTTATGTGCTTGAGGAAACTCCCACCTGTAGGGTTATCTGCAGACTGGCCAGTGTTTGGAGTCTTATGTTTCTTGTGTTACTCACAGATCACCTATCTCAGAACTGCAGAAGCATAGTCTGAGGATTGCAGTCAGTACATGGTAACAGCCATGAGAGTTACTGACTTCATATCCCTCATAGGACATACGTCACAACAAACCATGTTACAACAGTAAATGTATGAGGGTATCACAGCCACATGTGAATATTAGCTCAGTGTTTATGGCTCCAGCTACAAATCTGTCAACCTTTGTACATATGTCATGCAGTAAGAGGTGCATATGTTCTGTACACCATTATTTATTGACAGCATACCTGATAACAAGCCAGTCAGATATTAGACTGCTCGACATGTTATGTATAGTAGGGGTTATTTCTGAGGACATAACCTGGGCATTCTGCGGTCGTGTGTACAGTAGTGGGGTCTGTGCACTTATGGTGATTGTTGACAGTATGTGTATTGTCAATAAGTACCTTGGCCTGTGTACAGACTGTGGTAGATGTCATTGTTCTTGGTCCTGTTCTATCTGATGTCACATGCTGCTCCAGTGTATGGTACCCTATCGGCTCACATGTTTGTAGAGCCAGACACACATGTGTTCCATACCACAGACAGGCATTGGACCACACTGTGTCATGACCCAGTATATGTAGGGTTAGTGTATGAGTGGCACATATGAGGATGGTGTTGATCAGACAGTCCATATAGAGTAATATTAAGCTTGCATACCATATGTGGCTGTGGCTGTGTTCATATTGGTTGTGAGTATGCAGTTTCATGCAGGTATCTGTAACTCTGTGTTGTGACATGCCTGTAGAGCCTGCTATATTTGCAGGTACATGTGTATTCCCCCATACGAATGTAGGCCAGTGTTGTGGTAATCTGCCTGTAGTTTGCACAGTGCTTTGTTACATGCCTGGCAGCTTAGTGTAATTATCCAGTGTAATGTTATGTCCATATATTTGCAAAAAGTACTGCTGCTGGGCCACCATAACTGTTGTGTATTTCTGACAAAACAGTGGGATGCTGTACAGATGCATGTCACTAATTACTGGGTAGTATGTGGCCATGTGATCTCTGCACCACCAGTTATTATGTGTCAGGATAGACAGAAGTGTGTGAATGCATAAACTGTGTGGGCATATGTAGCCCAGTATTTACATGATATACCCATGTACATGGCTCTTAACATCCACAATATCAGGCTTGGTCCACATGTCTCGTACTAAGGGGATCTGTGTATACCTCTGGACTGACCAGAGAGTGCCAGACTGTCCACATATATTGGTCATATCTCTGCTATAGTCCACAGGATCATTACTGTGCTATTAGTGGTACTGTACTATGATGTCCTTAGGATGTCTGTCAGTAACCGATGGCATACATGTCAATAGCAGATGTGACCTCCCACACACACAGCATGTCTGTTAAGACAACCCCTGTTACAGTAGCAACAGTCCACATAAATACCTGCAATACATACATGACATCCCCTTGCACTAAGAGGTTGAGACTATTGGTGCTGAGGTCAGACTCAACTCCACTCTATATAGATATATATATATATATATATATATATATATATATATATATATATATATATATATATATATACATATACACATCTATATATATATATATATATATATATATATATATATATACATATACACATCTATATATGTCTACACATATACAGATATATCTATATATATATATATATATATATATATATATATATGCACATATAGTTATAGAGACCTACATATATATCGACATAAATACATATATCTTTACATATATGATGTACATATACACACACACACACACACACACACACACACACACACACACACACACACACAGACACACACACAGATCTATAAATAACTATATATATGATGCACTATAGAGATGTGTATAAATACATATAAATGAATATGTATGTGTATGTACATGTAGACATATATCTACATATGTATATGTATCTATCCATATCCTTGTCATGTGTAAACATTACTGTTGTGTATGCCTTCCCAGATGTATCGCACCGTATGTATCTGGTATTTGTATATTTAGATATAACAATATATCTGATGCAACAGTAATATCACTAACATGCACTATACAATTGTAGAAGTCACAGCAGTTGTTCAATACTATTCAATATGTCTACTGACAGATGTATTGGAAGAACAACAACTGTCTTCACAGCTGTCATGGTGTAGTGGTGAACTGTTGTGACTAGAGTGTACAGGGTCCTGGGTTTAAGACCTGCAAGGGCTGTTTATTTTGCTGCTGGGCAGAACAAGGGCTGTTGGATACAGAGTGGTTAAGGCAGTTTTGAGCAGCTTTAAATGTGTTTGTGTTGGTTTGCATGAAGCTAAGCTGTGCTAACGTACAGCTAAATGTGTGGGCGCTTACACCATATAGGCTTCGCTTACCAGTGCGCAAATGTGCTTAGCTGTTATATTGCAGTAATGCTGACACCTGCTAAGCATGGCTAAGCCCTGCTGACCAGTGCTCACATCCCAGTCTGATAACATAGCAGGGTAATGACATCTGTAATAGGTACATGTAATGCCATGTACACAACATGCGCCAATGTGCTGTCAGTACAGTAGCAAGGGTTGTGAGTCTCCTGTCTGGGACACTTGAGTATTTATGACCTGTACAACACTCTTATCCATGTGAATGTGTTACATACAAGGGTAGTATCCCAGGTTATGTGCAGTCACACTGGCATGTAGTGTATCATGATGTTACTACTGTTGACAGTGCTTTCCCAAGCAAGAGTAGATTGCTAATTGTAGTACTGGCAACAAACACTCCTGCATGCATAGATGGACTACTGAGTCCTCACTGTCATGTACCTGGTGTGTGAGCTCTGTGACGTTATATATTCCCTATTGGATAATGATCTGACATGTGGAAATTAACTGTAGACTTCTGTCTGTATAGCACATCAGTGAGAGCTGCCAACATGTAGTAATGGCATACCTATCAGTGTCGGACATCTATCTGTCAACACATTCATCCTACTGCATAGCTAGTTGTCAAGCTGATGTCTGTCAGTCCCTGTACAGATGTGCAGATATCAGGTATCCAGCTTGGATACATACAGGCAACCTATGTTTGACTGACACTGACATGTCTGCCCAGCTGTTATACCTGGCACAGATAGGACACAACACCCTGTATGCACCACATGTCACAGGTACCACCCCTACTGCAGTCAACAGAACTTGATTGGGTACAGGTCTCCAACACTGACACTAGCCATGTTTTGTAATACATGTTGCATACATGTCAACTGGAGCACCTCACTGGCCATTTGCAGGAGGTACCCAGAGGATTGGCTGATGCATGTCACTCTCACCCTGAGAGTCACCACAGTGGTGTCTATAGGTAGATTGCCTGCTGGCACATGCCAGGTGGCATGATATCACTGTACACACATCCCCTACACTTCCCATCCCTCCATGGACAATAGCCAGTACTGACAAATGTGTATGTGTGCATTACTGAGGATATCAGTATCTGTGTGTTAGTACACCTGTAGTTGGGAATACCCTGAGGCCCTTCACACCCACTGCAACACCCATTGTCATAGTTAGATGTGACTGCTGCTGTACCAGACATTACATGTACCTTGTTATGCTCCTCTCCCTAAAGGCTACCTGAGATTTGCAGTACCAGCATAACACTGTTGTACAAATGGGTTGATAGGCATGGGATACCCACTGAGTTCTGGTAAGTGTGTGTATGTGTGCATGTGTGCATATATGTAGGGTACAGCATTCTGAGGCCACATACTCCTATTACAATACACATTGCCACACAGTATTAGGTATAGTGATGTTGCTGCCCGTAGAAGAGGCATGACAATGCATCACCCTACTATGCCTATGGCATGTGCATTAGATGCATATCCCTGTAGTAGCACTCTTGGGATGGACAAGGGGTTGTATTGCAGTCCTGGTCAATATGTGATGGTGGGTATGTCAGAGTATCATCATGGGTTCCAGTGCTTACAATATCCACAGTTGGGTGTGGGTGCTGGGTTTACTGTCATTACACCATGGTTCCCCCGGCACATGTCCCATGTACCACTGTATGGTGACCACTGTCACCATCAACCATACAGGAAACTGATAACACTAACAATCCCAGTTATGCATGTGCTGTGTGCAGCCTACTTGTAACACATTGGACATACTGACAAGTTAGCACTGATAGGCCCAGGTCTCTCGGATGTGTGTCTGCCTGTTATGTGTTTGTTAATGTGTATATGATAGTATGTCACACTACGTATTGTCCATATACAACAATTACATCCCCCATTACCATACTGCACATGCAGTATGGGGATGTTCTGCATGTAACATATAACCTGAAATGCACCTCATCCTAAACGCTGTGTGGTGTGTGCAATGAAAGCCACACACATCAGTAGCACTATATACCTAGGTAGAGGTCTAGTGCCAGTGTTGCCAAGTAAGAGTGTGTGTGTATGTGGAGGGATCTACTTCAGGTTGCTGAATATGCATGTCCCAGGGGGTCATCTGTCCATGTGGCACCGGCAGTAACTGTTATACAGACCTGTGATATGTGTTCAACTGTACCCAGGATATGGCACAGCCATGGTGTCACCACAGTGCCATACTCCTTGTGAGATATGACAGCAGACCATCCTCATGCTGACACATGTACACCTACAACACAAATGGATAACATTATGGAGACCGCATTCACTCAGTGTTACTAACAGCTATAATGCATCATGGCTGGACAGCTCCACTACCTGACATGTAAGCATTAATCATTACTGCTGACAACATGTTACACAGCAGTACATTAGTACACTGTAGTCACAGTGTGCATCAGAACCATATTAGGCTGTCCCTGCATCAATGTTATGGATGACAGGGATATGGCACAGGTATCATATGCACAGGGTGTGTTGCTGGTTTGCCAGAGACCTATGGTGGGCCATAACTATGACACCATGTGTGTGAGTGAGGGGTGTAAGTTAATGCTATGGGTGTGGTAATGTGTGAGTAGATATGGGGTTGCCCTAGATGTGTTTCTATAGTGTGCGGGTATGCATGCACACAGTTTTGCCATATGGCTGCCCTATAAGGTGTTTCTTGAACAGCTGCAGACCATACTTGGCAGGGTGTGCAGTTCACCACCTCTGGCCACTGACATGTGGACTGTGCTGGCCAGGGGTTCCACGGGCACATCCAGGTACAGGCATCCATATGCTACTCTCCCCTGATGATGACATATGTTTGCTGAAACCAGGTCCCTCCTGGGACTGGCCAGGGCCATGTACACGTGGCCTGCTGTGGTGTGGTGTGGACAGTCCCCCCTGCAGTGCTGGGGCTGGTACTGCCACTACGGTAGCGGCTTGGT
Organism: Protopterus annectens; assembly: GCF_019279795.1. Classification (NCBI taxonomy): domain Eukaryota; kingdom Metazoa; phylum Chordata; order Ceratodontiformes; family Protopteridae; genus Protopterus; species Protopterus annectens. The sequence continues at coordinate 660,270,892 of NC_056730.1, forward strand.
GTGCTTGCAAGTCCATGTCGACCGCTAGATGTTGGTGTTGCTGGCCTACATCCATGCAACCATCGCCCCACTCCCACCAAATGCTCTAGCACGGACATTCCATGGTTGATGAGGCCCACTATCCCACCCAACCATCTATCCATGACATGTATAATCACAGAGGGCACCTGCAAGATCATGGATGTTGTCATTTACAGATGAAAAAGCAGCCCTTTGCAGCCTCAGGCCCTGTCTGGTGTACAGTTCCATAAATGCCTATGCCCCCATGCCAGCCTGAAACATGCGTCTGGTGGTACCAGATGTGGCACTTCTGCCAGGGTCACGATGATCAGTGGCCCTCCCACAAGCACCCCTGTACATCTGCCTATGTGGTGCCCTGCTGGACATCTGACTATGCCTGCTGTGTCCAGACACAGCAGCCATAGATATCAGACTGTCCTGTGCACTGCCACCAACCGCCAACTATTCCTCTGCTATGGCCACTGGTGATGGGGTATCTATAGGCACTGTGACTGTGTGCAGGGGTGGGATGGATAACACGGGGATGTCAAACAATGGTGCAGTTTCAGCTTCTGACAACCCTGCCTGTGCCTCAACACACCTATCATCATTTTCAGTGTCTGTATGGACACCAACATTTAGATTGCATGCAGGAGGGACCCTGATCCACCTCGCCACCTGTGAGGGGAAAACAAGAAATGCACTTTAAGACCTGTACGACATTGCTTAACAGCACACACATATACACACATGCACACATACACACACACACACACACACACACACACACACACACACACACACACACACACTGACATTCCACCGTAATACCTACCTGCCCCTGAGTTTACAGACTATCCCTAGTTTATTCACGTAAGTTCCTCATCCTGTATCACACTTGGAAACATACACTCATTAATACCAATCATTAAAGTATCATTCTTCTAATTGCCTAGACAGGAGATCACAAAACATGACCTGTTACTCCATTACCTCTTTGATTTGATTGGAGTAGGGTTTACAAGGACTCACTGCTGTCATCCAGTGTTCACCCTGGGTATGTCTGGACATCATGAGCATGGCCCCCATATGTTAGGGGCTGCTACGGTCACTCAGTGATGTCATGCACTGGAGTGTCATACGTAACTATTGCTCAGTAGATGCAAGATCTGTTGCTCAATCAACTTATTATGTGGACAACTGTAATATATGGATACACTCTGTGGTGTTGTCTAGTAATTACCCAATGCATCTGTAGTGCCGCATACATGGGTAGTCTTTCACCTTTCTGCTGATTGCAATTTTAACAGTATACCTGGTGTCTAGTCGCGGTGGTGGTGCTGCGGTAGCATTGTCACCTCACAGTAAGACGCTGTCCGGTTTGATTCTCAGCTAGAGCGTCTTCTGCGTGGAGACATGTGTGAATGGGCGTACCTTCATTGAAGGTTGTGCATCAGGCCTGGCAAGCCAGTATGTAAAAATCAACTGCCAATCATTAGCGGATCGGAGTTCCGTTGTGGCGACCCCTAACCGAGAAAAGCCGAAAGACACAAACAAACCTGGTGTCTAGTTTCCCTCCCAATGCATGTTCCATGTTACAGACCTTATTATGCTATCAGCTGTCCTGAGATTACATATCAGATACATATTCCTGGTGTCTCATGTGTCAGTCCATGTCCATGTACTGCACGATTCCAAAGGGAAGTATTGACATATGAACAACCCCAAAATCACACATATGCATACATGGACACCCACACAAAAACACAGAAACATACACACACATCCTACATACATCAATCCCTCTCCACTCCACCCGATTGCACTTACAGACAAAATAACCCCCCACCCCCACACATAGACCTACAGGTGAGGTTGCACAAAGATAGTATCACAGACCTCCCATTACCCATCTGTCAACATGCATAACATATGGTACTCAACAGCATGCAGTAACAGTATACATGTGTGTGATGCATGGGCTGTGTTAGTAGGTGATCCCCCTCCCCCTGGAAAACACTACACCCATGTACACAGTATTGCTAAGCACCTGTTTTGCACCCTGCCATGTACTGTGCACCATACCTCATAGGTGTACACACCATTGCTGAATGTGCATTACTGTGTCAGTTATGTCTGCTGTAATGCTCACAGCCCCTATGTGTTTGTCTGACACATACCTGGGATGATATGTGGACAGATGTCATTTGTGAATGCCTGATGTCTGATTTACAAATGTCATCATCAGCAGTGCATGTATAACCAATACGATACTATTACACTGAGAACTGTCAAACCTTACCATGGCTATGGGGAGTGTAAACACCCTTATTGATATGATGCCCTCTTCCTTGATATGCCATGGGACCACATTACTGCATATGTTAACATTACATGAGCCTGATATGTGACATATGTCCTGTACAAACAAATGCAGTGTCTAACAAATGTGTTAGTTGTGCTGATGCTGATTGAGATGCATACATTCCGTGGGTGCATATGTGTGCACACCCTTATCATAATGGTTTGTTGCACCTACTGTTATGTGTACTACAGCAGTCACTATTCCTGGCAGGGGTATACTAGCATGGGCCATCTGCATTTGCAAGTATATGGTCAGTCTGCCCTAACTCTGCATGATTGCAAGGTCAACTCATGTGCACATCCCTTGGAGTTCACACACTGCCATCACTATTACTTTGGAGTCTGGGTTATGTCTGCCACAGTTCCTGATCCTGACTGTGTGCAGATATAGCCATTCATAGCATCCTGTAGATCCTTCCTGCAGTGCACTGTGGTGTCATGATGATACCCCCTCCCCACCTTTGGCCTTTTTTGCAGTGTCCCAAACACTGAACACCACGTGTAACAGCCTAGTCCCAGCTAATGAATGGCAAACATACAGGTGTACAATGGCACCAGCATGGCACAGTTGGAGATGGATGGCCTGAGGTGGGGTGAGCTGTTGGTTGTGCAGCACATGTATCTTACGTGATACTGTCTGTAGGTTTCCAACGGGGTCATGGTATACCAGTACACATTGCAAAGCATGTCTTTAAGGGACCTTTTCTGTTATGCATACACTACCTGTAGACAGGCCTGTCTGATGTTTCCTGTGGTACAGCTGTCACATCTGATTACCCTAACCCATAGGCCACATGTTTGCAGAGTCCAGGCAATTGCTGACATGGGTACTGCACAGCCAGTACTTGCTAGACATTCCTGCAGCCCCCTCAGTGTTGTGGCATGTTACTAGTCAGCCTGCATGACCAGTTTGACATGAGATATCATCTGTCTTGGACAGCCATCTATTTATTTCCTACATCATTCCTGTCCCATACATCCTTGCCACATAAATGACTGTCTGCACTGTTTGCCATGGTATATGCCATGGTGAGGTATGGCTACATGTCCAGCTAATGGGTGCTACCTGTTGGGTATGGGGCCCACACCATGTCATGTAAGATGTGTGCTAGCCACGGCTGCCTCTGTTGCAGGTAAGTGTGCACATTCGATGGCCAAATGTCTTGGACAGCAGACTCATACTTGGTGTGACACTGGGGGCGTGTACTTGCTGGAAGGTGCATTTCCATTGCAAATGCATGCAGTCAGTACCTCAACAGCTGCTTCCACTATATTTTATCTGGAGTGTGTGCACACATATGCTTGCAGTGTTAGTGAAGGTATGTATTCTCCATATTTGCTGCCCTTACATACGATTCCATATTCCACACTCATTGATCATGTTGGGACCACATTGCAGGTTTTAAGGGTTGTGGACCACAGTATTATGATATGCCGTAGTGTAGATCTGTAACAGTTGCCATTGTAATACTGGTATATACACTGTTGTAGCACTGTATAAGGGTGAGGTTTCACACATGTCCCTTTTGTAGGCCATTTGTCCCACCATTATGTTCATCTCTGTGGACACATTTTGCAATGACAGTATGTTAGTTATATTGCAGGAGTCTGACATACCCTTCAGATACACCATCATGGTCACCACTGTGATGCAGTGCAGTTAACAGCAACAATACGTGAACATGTACGGCATGCATTATGGGTAGGTGTGTTAAATGTGTGCATGGAATATACCATAGCCATAACATGACAAGTGTATTGGCAAGCCTGAGCAAAAACCATACTCACCAGCTACAGGCTGCTGCCTTGGAGGTATACCAAAGGGACCTACATAAGTGTGTGAGAGATGTGATGTTAGTAGCCACAGCTGTAGCATTGGTACAGGGTGGGTGTAGCATTAGAGTACATCAACAGTACAAGCCCACAATACTACAGCTTATGCACATCTGTTTATTACTACTACACAGCAACAAACTGTATATATGTCATCTCACATATGCATAATCTACCTGTACAGATGTGGATGGATACACAACAGTGGTCTACTGATGTGCCTTGTAGCCTTACCATGCTCCTCTGCCAGTGTGTGGGTAGTACCCACCTCCACTATACTCTCCTCCAGTTGTTGGATGTGCGGGTGGGCAGGTGCCACGAGGCTGGCAAGGAGCTCCTCAACACGTGTCGGGGGGATGGATGGCATGACCCCCACTGTTGAGAGGTGACCACCTGGACTGCAGCAGCACACCGATGGGCATTGCAAAGAAGGTCACTTCAATAATACCAGACCTGCTCATAACTGCGGTTATGCAGGCCAACATCATTAACCCTGTGGACAAGATGGTTCCACAGGGTGGTCCGCTCCTGCTGCTCATGAGCTGTTCTGCCTAACAACACCGGGTAGTGCTGTACGAGGTGTGTGATGATGACCTAATTTTCATCCACTGAATAGACAGGTTGTCTGCCATGTGACATCTATCTTGCCTGAAAGACATAAAGATGGAAACAGGTCAGAGCAACTCATACAGCAAAGTTACCATAGTTCTTAATACACATCTCTGTCTCTCCCTCACCATATCTGCGACAACAATCTGATCACACAACTCAGTAGGTATAGCTACAGCATACCTACCATTGGGACATATATCATATTGTACCACACTTTCTGCTATGTGTTTGTAGCCATGTATATATATATATATATATATATATATATATATATATATATATATATATATTCAAAAAACAAAGTAGACTGTATGGATAAACTGGTGCTCTCACAACAAAAAGAAATATGTAGAAAATATATATGCAAAGAGCACTGAACCACGGCTAGATAAAATGCTGGTTTAATTAAATAAATGCAATGGTGAGTGCTTTCACAGTCAAGCTGCTTCCTCAGACAATTTAAACTGACAAATTCAAACATTTAAGTACACTCCCCACCCAATGACATCACATCAATTAAACATTTAAAGATACAACAGCAAAAATGTGTGCATCAAGAATATATATGTAAATACAAAGAGAGTATATGTATGTGTGTGTGTGTGTGTGTGTGTGTGTGTGTGTGTGTGTGTGTGTGTGTGTGTGTGTGTGTGTGTGTGTGCGTGTGTGTGTGTGTGTGTATGTCTGTGCTGTGTGTGTGTATTGATATGAATGATGTTCCCTCACACATAGCATGCAGCACTGTGATGCGAAACTGGGGGACATTTATATATATATATGTGTGTGTGTGTGTGTGTGTGTGTGTGTGTGTGTGTGTGTGTGTGTGTGTGTGTGTGTGTGTGTGTGTGTGTGTGTGTGTAGATATATATTATGAGTTGTATATATGTTTTTATATATATATATATATATATATATATATATATATATATATATATAAATACATATAGGTGTCTGTATATCTATAGACATATAAATATATATATATATATATATATATATATATATATATATATATATATATATATAGATATATGGGGTGCATTCAGACATCAGGTCCACACTCTCTAACTCTCCTTCCTGCACAGCTGCATTGTTCTGCCTTGCTACAACACAGACAGGTGCCACATGTGGACACAGCCTAACATTAGAGAGGTATATATAGGGACAGATTGCAGATAAGCCTATTACACACCTATGGCATTTGAGCATGCTACATTGCACATTAACTTGAGTGTCCTGCAAGTGGTGGGCTCTGGAATCCATGTGTCCATCATAATGGTATTACTTCCACCACCAGCTATTGGCCACAGTAATATATATGTTTTCCATTACACAATACACACACTATGATGGCTTACATCTTGTCAGTCAGTGCTGCTCTGCACAGTTGACGGGTATGGCTCACTACCCACAGGGACAGACACTATCATCCATAGCAGTTGTTCAGCTGGACATCATTACAACAACAACACCTGATGGCACAAATAAATCATTCCACATAATCTATCCCATTATTATGGACCAAGTACTACAGTCAGTTACATGCATATATACTGCACATACCTGTTGTGGGAATGATATCTGTTTTGGAAAGTTTGCTGGATGTTTTTTTTTTTTGCTTTGCCTTTGGCTCTGCCTTTATCTTTCTTTCACTCAGTCTCTCTCTCTCTCTCTACATATATATATATATATATATATATATATATATATATATATATATATATATATCATATATCGTTCTCTCACCAGTAAATGGATTGAGCTGCTTTGAATAGATTGCAGCATGGATGTTGTAGGTGATGCACATGATCAGGTGATGGCCTCTGCACCAGTGTCCTCCACTTGCTACCTGCATGCGGCATGCTGTGTAGTACTTCCAATTACCACGTTCATGGCAACTCACTACTATAAATCCCTACATCATGTAGGCATGGTCCCTTTACCTTTCCTGGGTGGTGGGCATCCTTCCTGTGTGTGGGCAGCAGTGTTACAGTCAGCAGATAGCAATACCTCTTACAAGAGGACTTGTAGACTCAGGCCAGCTACATATTTGTATAAGGTTTCAGAACTACAGACAGAGTGTGAGTAGTGTTGTTATATGCAATGTATAGCACCAGTTTTACAAGGTTTATGTGTACATATTAGTTTAACATGGAATGCAGTCTGTCTGCATAGCTCTCAACTGTGGGCATATCCACATGATGGCCAAAGGTGTGCCTGTTATGTTTTGTCTGTCCACCACACAGGTCTTGTGTCAGATATATCACTGGCAGTGTGTGTGTTGAGTGCTATCAGTACATGGCTAGATCCATTTGTGTTTCTGACTTCATATTCCTGACTAAGGGTATTTTGCAGACTATCCTGTAACACCAGCAACTTACTCAGTGTATGACAACACTATTTCACATATGGGCCTGTGTTCTGACCTCTGTCCTCCACCTACATACCAGGCTTTGTCCATGCAGTAAGGGGTTGTTATGTAGTGGCCTGTGATTATGTCATGCTGCCATTCCTGCCATCATTCTAGTGCTGTTGTGGCCCCCACACATACTGTGGGGTACGGTCTATATATATGTGGGCTTCAGCTGCACAAAACATGTGTGCCCTTCTGCAGTCCAGAGGTCAGTGTATGTAACAGTGTTATATGCCCCTATAAGTCAGTCTATGGGGGGTATGCACTATAAATAACCTAGGTTGTTAAAACATGTGAGGGATATCAGTAGTAAGCTGCCTTAAGGTATATGGCTGTATATTACCATGCATTTCACCTTGAGAACATTGCTGGCCTACTGCTTATTGCCATACAGAATGTTCTGTTTGTCAGTGTGATTGTGATGATTTCGGTTATGCATTGTTATATAACAGATACATCCCATTGTGTCAACTTACGTCTTTTCCCCCAAGGGATTGAGAAAAGAGTGTAGTTAGAGGCTGCTGAACTATACATCTGCATTACATACAGTTGATTGATTGTTACCCTGTGGCCCAATCTGCCTTTACTGTTGCACTACATGAAGGCCTTGGCCTGGACAGCAACATATGTTATGCTTTTGGATTAATGTATTAAATGATCTGCTTGAGAGTTGCAATTATCTGTTTGTATGTATTTCAAAGTCTAAACAGCTATATGCCATGGCATATACAACTGTAATAGTACACAAATAAAACTTTCTTATGTATGCAAACCTGTGTGTGGTGTCATATCCTTTGACGTCTCTGTGGGTATAGGTTTCCGGCAACAATTGTCTTTTTTATGGATGACTCATACACTGTCCAGTTGATAAGGTGGCAACTGTGGGAATAATGGCTGTTCAATATGGTGTGCACCCTCTAAATATGTATCTTCCTATACATATCTCTGTGTGTGTATGTGTAGTTGCATATATATATATATATATATATATATATATATATACATGTATATATATATATATATATATATATATATATATATATATATATATATATATTTATATATATATATATATATATATATATATATATATATATATATATATATATATATATATATATATATATATATATATATATATATATATATATATGTATGTATCTGCATATATGTATGTCTGTGTATCTTTGGAATGCTTATTGCTTCCACATTGTACATTCCATATGGTAGCTAGACTGTACTGCATGATATATTATTGATACCATCCTGACATCATACAGGTGGGATGGATTACGGTTAACATCTTGTGCCCATGTTGTGTCAGGTCCTGGGTATGAGGCTTTCAACAGTTGGTATTGTATTGCAGGGCAGATCTGTTTCACTGTGGGGGAGGGGTGATATCAATACTTACAAGACATATTTAGCTTGAGACCCCTCACCCCCATTAACGGTGCCTTTAGTCATATATGTATTTGTTATGTTCTCTTTTATAGCTATAGATATGTATATCTGTATATACACACACATATACATATATATATATATATATATATATATATATAATATAGATATAAATATATACACACAGACACACACACACACACACACACACACACACACACACACACACACACACACACACACACACACACACACACACACACACACACACACACATACACACACACACACACACACACACACACACACATACATCTACATGTATTAAAACATTCCATGTACTGTTGAATGACTGTGCTGGATGATATGTCTGTGAAAACATCAAGTTTATGTATATATGAAATGGCTTAGTGGTAAATCATTTTGGCTATGGTGTGCAGGGTCCTGGGTGCAAGCCTTACAGAGTCTGTTTATTTTGTTGCTGGGCAGAACAAGGGCCGTTGGATACAGAGTGATTAAGGCACTTTTAAGCAGTTGTATGTGGGTTTGTGCGGGTTTGCGCAGAGGTAAGCACTGCTAACTTCCGGTAACAGTTTCTTATACTGATTTAGCTTCTCAATTGCTTAACCTGTGTAGACATTGCTTATCCCCACACAAACAGGCTTAAACCCACTTACTGCTGCTTAAAAGTGCTTACTCCTGCTTACCGCTCCTCCAATTTCTTTAAAAGAAATGAAAAAGGGTTTATAGGAAAGTGGTGAAAAAGGGGCACAAAGAGGGAAAGACAGTAGGGAAAATAGCTAGGGATGTGCAGGACGGGTGTAGGGAAGGTCCATAGCTGCCCATTTCTTCTACAGCAACAGCTGTGCATATACACTGATTTGGAGGTAGATTTGGACACTCATACCCCTGAGAGAGGGGTGAGGACAACAATAATATGTTGTGAAGCCAATTACACCAGATTACATGTGTCCAGTGGACAAGTGTGTGAAATGGACAGCTATGTATGGGGCAAGATTTTTTTGGGGAAGAGATTGCCCTTTTTTTTCAGATGAGAGTGGGATTTTGGGGAGGGATAGTAGGTATATTTGGGTAGGATAACAGACAAGACAGACAAGACAGCATACAGGGGCAGTATATGACACATGTGGGGGTAAACACCTTGGATGGAGGGGGGTGTTTTGAAATCGGAAGTCCATGAGCCCCCTAGTGGAAACAGTGGGACTGAGGTCCCCACCCATGGGCAGTCACCACTGCACCTTCATGGCCCCGATGGTGGCTGTACTGGGGGCTGAGTAGGAGGGCCAGCCTGACCCTCTAGTTGCAACATGCAACCCTCAAGCTGACATAGCAGATCTCCAAACTCCCTGTAGAGCTCGCTATGCACCACGCCCCGGACCTGGGGACAGGTAACAGTGCCCTGTCCATGCCCGATCCCAGAGTGGGACGTGCCCCATCCCCTGAGGTGATTCCACCCAAAGGTGGTGCAGGACCAGCAGATGAGGAGGTCCCTGGGTGGGCCCCAGATGTGCTGGTGCCCAGTACCACGGCGAGATGAGGTGGAACAGGTGGGTCCGCTGGGACCAGCCTTCCCAAACATGCTATGGTGTTTCAATTTTGCAACATATGTGGGTTAGTAATAGTCAACACATTCCAGGATTAAGTATAACAGCATGCATAGATATTCCCATTAACCCAAAACACCAGATATGGAACAGTTGCATTGCAAACAGAACACATGCATATATGGAACCACAGTGGCCATTACAACAGCATGCAGGTACATTGATGGCAGCATGCCACCAATGTGGGAGTATTGCAACATGGAACATGCATAGAAATAAATTTAAATATTTATCAAACAATAGGACATATGTCCCAACAGTAAATTTAATGGAGCACATACAGATTGAGTGTATTTAGTTTATTGTTGCAGATGTGGGGGTGTCAATTTACAACTAGTATATTCCTGTAGTTCTCATTACTTTCCTAGTCAGTGCTGTGATCTGTATCTTACAGGTATTAGTACACTACCCTATGGCCTTTGTTTGGACAGTGGTATGGATGTAGACAACTATATACATGAACTGAGTTTTACCTGCAGTATACACCTCTTACCAGGTGTACCTGTGGAGGTATTGTTTGTGCACACTACCTAACTGTTTCTACACATATTCTCAGATTCCAGGTTGATGTTATGCACATACCTGCCCATCTCTTATTGCGCACACTCTGGGCATGTCTTGACCACATGCAGGTGAATCAGGACATATTTTGACTATTGCCCTCTTAAACCTTTGGTGAGTTGTACAATGACAGGTTTGTTTTCATTGACATTTTCCAAATATGTATAGGCCTGACAGTCAGTTATATGATATGAAATGCTGCCTACATGTCAGAGATTAGCACGCTGATATGACAGGGGGACTGGTAACAGCCAGCAGATATGGGCCGATTAACTGTACATTCTGGACAATTCTGTACACTTGTGGGGTATGATTCTGCATACAGCTTACTATCACTCCCAGGATTCTAACCATGGCTGTGTCTACTAAAAATAAAACAGTGTCCATCACAGCTGAGTGTGCTATATAGATATTGCTGTGTATCTCTTCTCTGATTTCTGTCTATAAGTCTCCTGTGGTTTTACAATCTGACCTTGTAATTACAACACTCTTATACAGGATTTTCTAGACAGTTTTATTAGGTAGCAGAGTGTGAGTGACAGTGATGAGTAATACCTTATTATTCAGAGCAACTACAACACTAACAATGCCATATAATACCAGAGTAAAGAGTACCAGTCCAGAATTTCAATCTTTTATTTCTAGGCACAGTTTTCATATCTGACAGACCTGTGGGGGCAATGTTTATTACCACTACCTGAATGTTGCCACACATATTACCAGATTCCACATTAGTATTATGCACATACATCTCACTCTGTTACTGCACACACTCTGGTCACAGCTTCACAACATGGGGGTTGAGATGGGACATACTTGGCTTACTCTAACATTTTGGGGAGTTGCTAGATTGTCAAGTTTGTTCTTATAGATGTCTGACAATCAGTTGTATTTCACTATTTGCTGCCTAAACATCTGGGATCATTCCACTGATTTGCCAGGGGGACAGGATGACAGGCAGTGGATATGGGCCAATTAACTGGACATTCAGGACAGTTGTGGAGTATTATTCTGCATACAACTTACTACCACTCCCAGGATTCAAACCATGGCTGTGTGTGCTAAAAATACAACAGTTCATGTCTCAGATGAGTGTGCTGTTTGGATTATGTTGTCTATCTTTTCACTGTTTTCTGTCTACGTTTCTTTCAGTTGTACAATATGACCTCTTGTGATTACAGCATTCGTATACAGACATTCCTACACATTTTATTTATGTAGCACAGTGTGGATAACAGTGCTTAATACAACAGTACTATTAAGAGATTGCAACTCTACATTACCATATGATACCAGTGTAAACACATACAGTCCAGCAGATAGACCTTTATTGTCAGGCTGTTATCCTTTTATTTAAATACAACCTATATAAGACTCTTCCTGCCATATTCTCTGGTGTATGCAGTACATGCCTTAAGCAATACAGGTTTTATACAGGCAATTAACTTACTACTACTTTTAGATTTATATGACAGTACATGCAAGAATATTATCTACCTGCCTCGTGACGCAACCGCTGCAATCTACAGGCATGGGCTTCCTGGTTCGCAGCCCGGTCATCTGCCACTGTCAAAGACATAAGAGAAATATTTAGTCGTACCTATCCATAATATACATGAGCTGGCAATTATTAAACAGGTAGTGGACTGATACTTACACACAGATGGGATATCCCCCATCCTACTAGCCTCTTGGATCCACTGATCCAACAAATCCCTCTTTTATCACTTCAGGTCGGCATAGTGATGCCTGACCTGCTCACCAGTTTGAGATATGCCAGTGGCACTGGTGAGGTCATGGGTGAGATGGTCCCAGGCTTCCGCTTTATATTAGGAACCCTGGTACTGGCCCTGCAACAGTCTCTGGTCATGGTTTTTAACAAGGAGTCATGTCATGACTTTGGACTCCTGGATACCCCAGTGCTGCACCAGAAAGTGCACTCCATCTCCTATACCAGTCATAGTGCCTATATAAGGAAGCTGCAACCAGTTATGAGATGTATTCCTGCCTGTTGGGTTTAAATAGGGCCGATTTTCCACACTTTGCCGTGATTGGACAGTTTTGAAAATGCTAAGCTATGGGCAAACCTGCTTACCTAAGGTTGGCATTGCTTAAAGGGCTATACCAATGGGCAAGCTGATTTAGCTGGCCTACACATTGCTTACACCTAGTAAGCTGGGCTGTGCAATGCTTAGAGTTGCTTAATCTTTAATTTGCATACTATTTGCTGTTTGGCATTGATTTATTATTCATTACATGTTATATATGTGTTTGGTATCCATGATTCATGAGTACGTACACTTTATGGGGTCCTTGTGTTTATTAGGGGATTTCAACACTTTATTACAATGACACCTCACATCTGGACTTAATGGAGTACTCCAGTTCAAATATTTATGTTATGTAGTAGGTTATACAACATAAATCTGTATATAGATTCCTTTCACATGCTCAGTTTGATTTTCCTATAGTGAGGATCTGTTTGGTGATACCTCCAATGTTATGCACTGCTGTGATGGCTTAGTGGTTAACTACTGTGATGGTTTGGGTCCTGGGTTCAAGACCTGCAAGGGCTGTTTATTTTGTTTCTGGCCAGAGCAGCAGCTGTTGCATACAGAGTGATTAAGGCACTTTTAAGCAATTGAAAGCATGTTTACATGGGTTTGCATGACGGTAAGCAATGCTAACCTTCAGTTAAATATACTTACAGAGAGTTAGCTTCAATATTGCTTAACCTGTATGCACATTGCTTACCCCTGCGCAAATGGGCTTAAACCTGCTTACTACTGCTTAAATCTGCTTACTTCCACTTACTACTGCTTAATAGTGCTTACTCCTGCTTCCCCCGCACTAATTTAGACATAAATTTAAAATGGTTCTTCGGAAGCTGGTGAATTTGGACACTCTATGGCTTTATCATTCATTACACATTGTACCTTCGATTTGTATCCCTGATTCATGTGTACATATACTGTATGGGGCACTTGTGTTTATCTGTGGATTTTACAACATTATGACAATGACACCTCACATCTGCATTTAATGCAGTACTCCAGTTCACAAATATATGCAACAAAAAATATTGTTCATAAAGTGATTTGACATGGAAAATGAAGTGTATTGGAGTGAGACTTGAACCAGGAATGACTGCTCGTAAAGTGAATGCTCTGCCCACTACACATTTGCAGTACTGCTTAATTTGCATATATCTTGATATTTATCCTCTTGTGCCATTTAAGCTGCAGTATACGTTGCTAAGCAATGGGCAAACCCACACACCTATGATTAAATTTTATCTGTTTGATAAAAAAAAATAGCTTATTTATATTTTATATTTTAACTATTGCTCTTATCTACTTAGGGGGATATTGCTGGGGGTATGCAAACACCTATGAGCAGTCTCGCTCACTCTTATTGCTAACCTGCTAGTTCTTGACTGCAGGGACATGTATATTCTGAGAGCTCTGCTCTCAGACACACCCCCCTGCATGTGTACATGCTCCGTGTCTGCTTAGGAGCTCAGGCAGCTCGTCTTCATTAATATGAATGGTGCGCTGCCGTGCTGCTCCTAAACAGCCACTTCCATGCAGGACTAAGCTTTTCCTACATGGAAGAACAGTGAATCCGGGGAAAAATGTTCTCATGTTTCACATTTGTGTTCAGATAACATTGTCAAAATGTTCTCATGTTTCAAGCAATTGTGCAGTATGCTTTTATCTATGTTTAGTTAACACTGGCAAAATATATTATTTTGGTTTAGTTAGTTTCCAGAATATACACAGCTATTTTTAAATGTTCAATAGATGCTAATGTAAATATCAGTCAGGTTTCAAAATATGACATTCATATTCATGTGTTCATGTTATTCACATGTTATGTGTTCAGTATAGTACCTTTCAATCAAATCTTAAAATACTTCACATTATTCAGTCATTAGTTTAGGGTAAAGTGACAGACTTATTTGTAACACGCTTATTACATTATTCAGTCATTAGTTAAGGGTAAAGTAACAGAATTATTTTTTGTTACAGGCTTATTATTTAAATAATAGGTAGTAATAGTAATAGTCAAGGCATTGTACATTTCAGTCAAAGCTCAAAATACGTCACATTATTCAGTCATTAGTTAAGGGTAAAATGACACACTTAAAACCAACACCCAACCTCTCCCCAGCCAAAGTACTAATCTATATATTAAAACTTAACAACCATAAAAACATTTGCATAATTGCTCTGTATATTCCTCCAGGAAACAACATGCCAATATTAGAAAACATACTTGCCTGGACTTCACAAAACATAGATAATGAAACCATCATCTTAGGTGATGTAAACATTGATTGGCTAGACATTGCCCACAACAATCCCTCAAAAAACATAAACCTTTACAACTTGTCCCAACTAATTGAAGACATCACCAGACCCCACAAAAATAACATTTGGGGCACCACAATAGACTGTATATTAGTGTCCCACCCTAACAATATTATCACTGCAGGCATACTACCTAATATCATTAGCAAACACCACCTAGCATATATCCTACGCAAAACCACACCAACCCCAGGGCAACACCAATACAAATGAACCAGAAATTTGACTAAGTTCCAACCATCCATATTTAATGAAACCTTAGCTAAAGTAAATTGGAAACCCCTCAAATACCTGCTACTTATTGAGACTGTTAAGTTCTTTAACTCAACATTCATAGACATCCTAAATAGGCAAGCACCCATCCGCCAAAAATGAATAAAACATAACCATTCAAGCTGGCTCTCAAAATCCACCAAAAAAAAGTCATGTCCACAAGGGATAAAATCTGGAAATCATGGCAGAAAAACAAAGACCCTACAACTCTAATACAATACAAACAACTCCATAACTAGACAAAATGCCTAATAACCAATGATAAAAAGCCTACTGCCTCCACCTACAAAGCCAGCATAAAAATAATACCAAGCAATTCTGGTCCTCCATCATCCATCTATTACATGCAGATTCTTAAAGCAACCCATCCGCTGACCCATACAAAACCTCTACCAAACTTGCCACCCTCTTCATTTCCTACTTCATTGACACCATAGCTAACCTAACCACCACCTTTGCTATGGTTACCACCACCACCTCCAAGACAGCTAATGACCAAACAATCCCAGAAAACAATCCTACACAAAACTCTAACCTAAAATTCTCCCACAAACCCATTGTCACAATAAAAATACTTTTACTTAAGCTTAAACCCTGTACTCTAACCCATGACAATCTACCCCCACACTTCCCGCAGCTAGCCACAAACTCTATAGCTTATCCCATCAGCATACTCATTAACAGATCAATTAAAGAGTCCCTTGTCCCAGACATCTGGAAAAAAGCATTCATTCCCTCCTTACACAAAGGCAGCACCAACACAGACACCACAAACTTTCAACCCATAGCTATTCTCTCAACCCTCTATAAACTACTGGAAAAATGCATCCATGCCCAACTCCTCAACCACCTGCTTGAAAATAAAATTTGGTCACCCACTCAGCATGGTTTCAGACCAGGGAACAGCACCACTACAGCCCTCTTCTCCTTCCTTGATACAGTTAACCGGGCATGGGATTCTGGTAAAATAATTGCTTCTCTTTTCCTCAACCTCTCCAAAGCTTTCAATACCATTTCCCACACTATCCTCCTTTCTAAACTATCTACCCTCCACATTTCCCCACCTACCCTACAATAGTTCAATAGCTATCTCTCCAATAAGCAGCAATCCACAAAATGGCAACAGTCTTACTCTCCCTTCCTCAACACTTCCACATGGGTACCCCAAGGCTCCATACTTGGTCCTGTCTTATTTAGCATCTTTATTAACAACTTTCACACCACTCTCTCACAATGCTCAGTAATCCAGTATGCTGATTACTCTACAATAATATGCACTGCAAATTCCAGCTTTGAACTCTAGCAGATCACCCAGAATGCTCTCACCTCTGCTGAATCTTGGATGCTTAACATTCATCCAAAAAGAAAAAAGTAAACTAGTAATTTTTACCCCTAAGAAAACCACTCCCCTAGTTTAAAAAACTTTTCAGTATACAAGTCCAAGACAATACCACTATAGAACTTGTCCTACACACTAAATTACTAGGCATTATTATAGATGAAAACCTAAACTTTGACCTACACATAAACAGTAACATCAAAAACACACACCAAAAGCTCAGTATGCTGTACAGGCACCAACAATTTCTTAGCCTCTATACTAGATAAACCTTTGCAACTACATTTTTATTACCCTCTCTCCTTTATGGTGCCCCTCTCCTCACTAATATCCACAATTCTACAAAATCCAAACTTGATATGTGTTACAACAGAATAGCCAAATTTGTCACTAAGGCCAAATTCTCATCCCACCACTGTAACTCACTGTAACAATTAGGCTGGTTAGCACTCTCTCCACCATCTTTCATTCACCCAGCTAACTACAGCACACAAAATAATCTACAGACCTACAGACTGTCCTGCTCTCTCAACTCTACTTGCCAAATACCAACCCAGCAGGCAACTAAGATCTGAAAATCATCTACTTCTAAAAATAAAAAAGCCCACCTTACTGGCTGGTCAACTGCTCTACTCCTTCACCGTTGCCAAACTATGGAACTTGCTTCCTCCTCCTATAAGAAACACGGGCAGCACCAGCACCTTTAAACAAACTATGTACCTGCTCTATAACCTAACCTCTTCCGTCTCCTTGTATTATAACTAAATTCCTATACTTTTTACTACTAGTGACTGATGATACTTTCTCCATATTTATTATTTTTTTCTTTCATCACGTGTTGATACTGGTACAATAATGCTGATTAATTTATCTCTGTTTTTACCACTCTGAATTCATCTGGCACCCAACCAAATTCCTGCTTTTATATATATATTCTATATATGTTACTGTAATCAGACCAACTAAATTCCTGACTTATGTATATATTCTGTATATATAGCTGTAACCACTATGTGTAACACTGTTTCTACTTCTGTACCAATTAATGTTTAATTTTTTTCTGCATCTATGTTCTTGTCGGTGCTCTTCTCCTTGGGCCTCCACTGAAAATGGGCTCTTTTAGGCTCAGTGGACTTTTCCGGTAAACAAATGCAATAAATAAATAAATAAATAAATAAATAAAATAATTACATTATTCAGTCATTAGTTAAGGGTAAAGTAACAGAATTATTTTTTACAGGCTTATTATTTAAATAAAAGGTAGTGATAGTTATTCAACGCACTTGAGGCATAACAGGGCAGGCTTAATTTGTTAAGTTGTTTACAGATTACAGTGCATATTTACAGATGGCAATGCACTTTACATTGGTCAGAAATTAAGGACACTAACAGACAATGTAAAGGTATAGACTTAAAATACAGAAAGCATAAGTTGTAGTAAACCATTAACACTCATAGATATTCATAAAAGTTAAAAAAGTAAATAGCATTAAATAAAATGCATAGACACAAGTTAACAAAAAATATGGTAATTATGCTTCAAGACCACTTATAAAGTTATCTTTTTAGTGCAGATTTCAATTAGTCTTCAGAAAATAGCAATCATGTTTGATAGGCCGCTATACAATACGTGGCAGAAAAAGCTGCCAAGGAGGGGATTTCCTCTATATATCCAATGCAGTGAAAGAAAATTAATGTAAAAGATATAGCTGAGCCAAGTGGGCTCAACGGTTAAGGAAAATCTGACAAAAATCCAAGACATGCAGGGAGATGCTAATAAAAAAGCACAATGCAAATTTGCCAGTCCAGTCTCAGGATTAAGGTTGTAAGCAGCTAATAAAGTACAACCATTAGCTACTTGATTTTCAGGAATTTTGGCCTATCATAAAGTATAAGTTTAAAAAAAAAAAAAAAAAAAAAAAAAAAAAAAAAAAAAACCTCGGTAGCAGAGAGTGCCAGTTTCAGAAAAAGCATGGTACCTCCATTAAAAGGGGGTTAAAAATCAAATCATAAAGTTAAGAGACTTCAATCCAAACAGGCCGTAAATGCTCAAGTGACACCTAGTGGTCAAAATTAAAATTGCAATTTTATTCATATCAGAAAGTTAATTCAAATCATAAAGTTAAAAGACTTCAATCCAAACATGGGCATACATGCTCAAGTGACACCTACTGGTCAAACTTAAAATTGCAGGTTTACAAATATATATTTTTTTTATTTTCAGATTATAAGTCAGGTAGCATAAAGCTAAATACAGTAGATAGCGATATAAATGTAAGATAACTACAGAAGTAGGTCCAAGTAGACTTTCATCAGGGACCTCAGGGGCAACTGTTAGTTAAGGGATTTCCATTTTAAAATAGTTATTAGACATTAGACAAGCTAAAGGGTAAAATAAATTGTGTTTCATTTATGCATAAAGATAGTTAAGCAGAAAGGAAAATAACATTGCTGGCCAAACATGGAAGACTGTTTGTTAAACAGAAAAAGATAAGCATAAAGTGTGCAGATAGAATGTTATTTTCTCAAGGAAAAGATCAGCTACAGAATATTCCTTAATGAAGCACATACAAAGCCTGAGACCAAGGTTAAAGAAAAATAAATAAGAAAATTTGCTAGACTAAAGCAATATAATATGGTGTGTTCAGAATAGCAGGGCAGTTAAGATTAGTAAGTTTGTTTGACCTGCCACTTCATAGAAAATGACAAACACTCGAGCCTCAGTAGGGAAAACAGGTAATCTAGAGACTATGTCAGTTTATATTGTTCAGGACAATCAGAATAATGTGCAGCAACATGAATTGTTTAACATTACTGTTAATAGAGACAGTATTCAGATATTGTGAACATCTAATAAAACCTTATTAAATGAACTACAGTGTTTGGAGAATTCATTCTGAATGCACAAAACTTGGTGCATAAAGGAGAGACTGACACCTATTCAGCACAAGCTTGGGTAATTAAGACTTTTGTTTCTCAGTCTTATTGAATACAGTGTTTCCAGCTAATTATTGTACAGTACAGTATTTTCAAATTTTACAATGGCACCAGAACAGGGACCTACTGTCTAGGCAGAGATATATATTTTTCACAACCCAGCAAGCAGCAGAACCTTTTCACATCCAGTTTTCAGTGCAAGCATGTTTTCTTAAGTTCACAGTGACTGTTTATACAGCATAAGTATTACACCAGCACTCCGGAGAACACACTACCCTTTCAGTGAAGGTTTCGCTAATTTCCAGACTTGGTTACAATATGTGTGTTCTACAGAAATCTACAGAATAACAGTGTTTCATTCAACTTCGTGTGTTCTACCCTTTCAGTGAAGGTATTCTTCATTTCCAGACATGGCTACACTATGTGTGCTCTTCAGAAATCTACAAAATAGCAGTGTTTCATTCAACGTCATGTGTTCTACAGACTGTAAATAGCACTGTTTAATTAAAGTGCAGCACTCTGTGCTTTATTCAAACTTCAACAAAAACAGCTGCAGTAAGTAATTTTTTCAAGTACAATTTTATGGCAATAACTTTAAAGTTTCATTAACAGTTCAAAGTGACATAAACTGTTTCATAACAGACTTCTGCAGCATATCAGTGTTTTTCCATAAATAGACTCTATACAGAATAAGCTGAAAACTACAGCATGACAGTTTCTTATTAAGACGGCATTAACTTGCACAGCCCCATTGTTTACTTCAGAAAAGCCTCACACAACTTCAGCAGACCAGTATTATCAAAGCAGTGTTCCTTCACAGCACAAAAGACATCTCCACAGACGTTATGTTTCTAGAGTGATGTCATAAAGTCAAGAAGCAAGGAAAAGGTTAATAAGCTACAGATGACGGTTCAAATTTCTTCCAAGCTATAAAGTTATGTAAGACTTTATATGCACCTTTTAGTTAACAGTTCAACAAAGTTTAAGTAACTTAATTAAAGTTTTTTTTTTTGCATGTAAACATGTCAAGTGATACTGCTACAGTTAAATGTCAGTAAATTTTTGGTTTAAGTTTAAAAATGTTCTCTTAAAGTTAAAGGTTAGTTCAAAAATGTTAAATATGTCTAAATGGAAAGTGTTTAAATCACAGAACTCAGAAATCAGTATGGTCTCCAGTTTGAACGTACATGCTTCAGCACTTGAAATTCAACATAATAATTTCAGTTGTAGTATAGTTTCATGTACAAATGTTCAGAATATAATACATACAATTCAGAATACAGAAGTATGTTGCAGTATTACAAATGTCAACACAGTCTACATACAAAATGCACAAGCAATGTCTCAAGTTCACATTGCACTAAAGAGATATAAGAGGAATCAAAGTGCAGATTTTGTAACTGAAGAACAGACTTCAGTGCTAAGTAAAATAATGCATCCCATAGCTATCTGTAAAGATCAGAGAATTACTCTATTGTTGTTTAAGGTTATTTCATTATTTGCAGACAAATCAATTTCTGCACATATATAAAATACAAGTGCAGTCTTGTCAGAATTTTAAAAGTCAAAGATTATGGCAGCTACAAGTTCAAGGTCTAACATCGCTGTATATACTAGTTTAGACCAGTAAAAAGATATGTGCAGATGTACAGATTTTAAAGAATTGGGTACTACAGAAACATGCAGTTTTATGGGTTAAAGATAGAATAAATTCCAGTTCAGCTGACATAGCTGAAGTGCTCAAAAAGACATATTGGGTGTAATCAGTTAGAAAAAAAGGGTAGCCGTATGACTCAATGTCTTGTAAGGTATATCAGAACTAACAGTCAAATTAATTAGCAGAGTAAAGGGTTTGCAGTTGCAGTTTGGCAAATCAAATGTTTTGTATTATTGTTTTTTAAGAGCTTTGTATTAAAGTGTTGCAATGCATAAACAATATTATAATATAGACAGAGACATGATAATGTTTGTTTACAGAATGTAAAATTTAAAGACAATGCTACTTTGTAAAGGTGACAGCACAGTTAAAAAATCATATCTTATGTATGAAAGAGTACATTGTGTAATCAGATTTGAGATTGTATATGTTTTGTAAGGAGAAGGCAGTTTGCCAAGCATATCAGCTCAGATTACAGGTAGCCTAGCAAGCTGAATTAAAAACTGTGCTATCCATTTAATGAAATACAGTTTACTATTTATCCAAATTGTACATTCTTGCAGCATTCAATATTAATGAAAAGTTAAATGGCGTCAGTTAATGAAATGGTTATGGTGAAACAGTGGGTAGAGTTCCATTCACTGAACAGTATGTTAAAAATCTAAGGGTCACAAGTCAAAAGTAAAAAGTTCAGCAGTTAAAACTGATTGTATATAAGTGCAAAAATGCACAGTCTTACATTATTAGTTTGATTTTCAATTAAAATAAGTTCAGAAACTTGATACAACTATCAAGTTAAATGCAATTGCTACAGCTAAGACCTTAGAAAAAGCTCTCCATTTAATGGTAAGACAGAAACAGAATTTTGGCAAGCATCAAATGTCAGTAATGAAATTTTTCCTGTAAATACTGATATTGCAGCAGTAAAACAGATTTCACCAGTCCCAGCAGTTAAATATTTTTTTTTGTATGTAAAAAAACAGTGTCCTAAATACTGGACATGGAAACAAAAGCGTGTACTTAGTTCCAGTTGTTTCCAATAAGCTAAACAGGTTACTGATTTAAATAACTTTTCAAATACAAAGCAGCCCACTATGGCTAATGACTGGGCAAATGATGTAAGTAATGTACAAACTTCGAGCCCAAAGGATAATCAAAAGTATGCTGTAGCTCAAGTTAATGTTGCCAGTGACATACCAGATGTATAAAAGTTATGATAGTTCAGCGGCAAATAAATTGGTGTATTTGACTTTATTCCAGGTTTAAAAGGACAGCAGACCATGCATTTCATTACAGATAATAGTTTTCATGCTAAAATTGTTTAAAAAAAGCTAATAAAGTACAACCATCAGCTACTAAGTTATGTAGGTTTTCAGGAAATTTGACCTATCATAAAGTATGTTTTAAAAATAAAACTCAGTTGCAGAGAGTGCCAGTTTCAGAAAAAACATGGTACAGAATACAAATAAATTTTGTAAGACCTCTTTCTCCAAAAAAGGGGTTAAAAAATCAAATCATAAAGTTAAGAGACTTTATTCCAAACAGGCCATAAATGCTCAAGTGACGCCTAGTGGTCAAAATTAAAATTGCAGGTTTACCAAATATTTTTTTTTTTATTTTCGGATTATAAGTCAGGTAGTATAAGGCTAAATACAGTAGTTAGCAATATAAATGTAAGGTAACTACAGAAGTAGGTCCCAGTAGACTTTCGTCAGGGACCTCGGGAGTAACTGTTAGATTAGTGATTTCCATTTTAAAATAGTTATTAAACATTAGACAAGCTAAAGGGTAAAATAAATTGTGTTCAATTTATGCATAAAAGACAGTTAAGCAGAAAGGAAAATAACTTTGCTGGCCAAGCATGGAAAACTATTGATCAAAGAGAAAAAGATAAGCATAAAGTGTGCAGACAGAATGTTCTTTTCTCAAGGAAAAGATCAGCTACAGAATGTTCCTTAATGAAGCACATACAAAGCCTGAGACCAAGGTTAAAGAAAAAGAATTAAGAAAATTTACTAGACTAAAGCAATATAATATGTTGTGTTCAGAATAGCAGGGCAATTAAGGTTAGTAAGTTTGTTCAACCTGTTACTTCAGAGAAGATGATAAACACTCAAGCCTGAGTACAGAAAACAGGTAATCTAGAGACTATGTCAGTTTACTGTGTTCGGGACCATCAAAATAATGTGCAGCAACTTGAATTGTTTATTAGTACTGTTAATGGAGACAGTATTCAGATATTGTGAACATCTAATAAAATCTTATTAAATGAGCTACAGTGCTTGGAGAATTCATTCTGAATGCACAATACGTGGTTCATAAGGGAGAGACTGACACCTTTTCCGCACAAGCTTGGGTAATTAAGACTTTTGTTTCTCAGTCTCATTGTATACAGTGTTTCCAGATAATTATGGTACATCTCAGTATTTTCAAATTTTACAAAGAAATGCATACTAAAAATGACACTGTTTTGTTATATAACATTCAGATCACAGGGAGTGAAAACATTTTTCTACTAGAAAACCTTCAGTTTACAGAAAAATACATCATTTTCCCAAAGAGAAGGTAAAAAAAAAGAGGCAGGTGAAAAGGAGGAAATCAAAACTGAACGTGGAAGGATGGAAGAATATTACTGTAAGAAAAAAGGAGAAAGACAGAAGTTGACAACATGACTCAAGCTGTGGCTTTACAACGCCAGCTGAATGAGATTTTAATGCTTGAAAATGCAATAAGCAATGAAAAAGGGGGATTAAAAGACTAATGGTGATGAAGATCATGCCTTTCTAACAATTAATAGAGAAGATATTATAAATTAGAAGTTGAAGATTTCTCAGTTCTAGTCAGAAAAGATATTCTTGGAATTGGAGATTCAATAAGCTAAAGGAAGAGATTCTTACATTTGCAGAGCAGATAATAATAAACATTCCCCCAGATTCAGCAAGCCCTGCACGGTGTGCAGGAACAGTGCAGGATCTCCAGGAGGCAATATGTCTGCTGTGCGATCCAGGAATAAGCTGCAGGGAAGTGCATGAGCGCTCCTGCACTATTCCTGCATGGACGCAGCTCCTGTATGCAAATTGCCCCATTTGCAGGTGTAAACAATGCAAATGAGTTTAATTTTTGATCCAGGAAGCTGTCAGCCAGACGTGCAGGACTAGTGTAGTGTGCAGAAATGTACTTGGTTAGTAACTGAGTACATTTTTGCAAACTACAAAACGGAGCCATGACAGCTCAAATAAAGTGCGTATATTATGGGAAACCATGCCAATGACCAAATATATGGCCATTGGCATGGAAAACAGTTTAAAAAAATATATCACTTTTATTTTTTTAGCCGATTTTAGCTGTTTAAGCATAGGGCAGTGGCATGCAAATGGGATCGGGCCGAAAATATAAAAAATAACCTGAAATAAGCATTCTAACCAAAATCACTATTGTCCCATTATACTCAATGGCAGGCAGAAGACAACATGGCCAGGGAATAGTGATTGCTAAGGGAAGAGGCTCAGTGTGGGACCTGTAACTATGAATTAGCAGGCAATCCTATGCAAATTAGGGGAATGATACTGAATCCCAGATTTGCCCTCAATGCTAGTCAGCACCCAACAGTGTAAGTGCAGGAATAGCATAGTTCAAGCCTAAGAGTTAGCTGACATCATAGGGGGGGTGTGTCTCAGGCATACTGTAAGTGGATTGGAGCCCTGTGGCTTGGGTTTGCCCTTAGCTTAGCAGAGCTAAGCAAGGGGGTGTGTCTGAGGCTGCCTAACACTCTTTACATTGCCTAAGCGGGTGTGTGCACCACACACCAGGTTTTAAAGGGAAAAAAATAAATCAAACCAGGAAATAGTAGCTCTGTGCACATTTGAGCACTGTGTTTGCACAGCGTGCCCCTGAGCTTAACTCATTCCCTCGAGGAGGGCTGTTTTGAGTGTGTACCTTTAACTCCCAGTGGGTGTGGCTTCAGCCTTTAAAAAATTAAGTTATCGCCTTACACTACTAACGAATAGTCACTGACAGAGGTCATGTATCAATACAATTGTGTTTGCCAACATGTTTGCTTCAAGATAAAATATTCTGATACCTGGTATGTAGCATGGTTTTAGAATTATTAATGCAAATATGAACAGGCAATATTTGATGCCTAGAGAAGCAGTAGGAGGTAACTGCAGAAACATCTGGAGACGTCGCTCGGCTGTAATGAGTTAAACAGGAAGGCAATTGAAGGGAAAACAGTAGTAGTAAGGTAATCAAGGAGAACTAGCATAGTTGGTAGGTGAAATGTATCAGAATCAGCCAATTACACAGACAACAGCCCAGCCCAGAACACTACTATAAACTATGCAAACAACTTTTCCTCTGTTTTTTCCCACATACTCTACACCACAGGTGTATACAAGCGGGAAAATTTTAACAAGCAAAAACATCAAAATGATAGGAGTTGCAGTAGCTATCATACATCAACATGTAAAAGAGCCTGAGGGTGATGAGGATGAAAATGCTGTTGACCAACCCACAGTGAGGACACGGAGAAGAGTGTATGGACCTTGGGTAACCTATCAGGGCCTACATGAGCTGGAGATAGTGGAGCACTATAGGGTAGACAGGGACTTCCTACAGCAAATTGTTGAGCTGTGCCAGCCATGCCTGACACACAGAACTAACAGAGGAGAACCCATCCCAGTGGATACCAAGGTATGTGTAGGCCTAAGAATACTAGTCACAGGTACCTTCCAAAGGTCACCTGGGGATATCATGGTGATCTCACAGGCATCAGCATCCAGGGTACTCCACCAGTTCCTTGATGCCATATCAGCACATGCCAGTGAGTACCTATATTTCCCCAACACCTGTGAGGCATTGGCTAGCAATATGCGTCTCTTCCATCAAATAGCAGAATACCCTGAGGTAGTGCGTGCTATAGAATGAACGCGCATATGCATCAAACACCACCTAGTGAGCAGTGTAGGGTCTCCATCAACCGCAAGGGCTTCCCCTCCATCAACTGCCAGGTCATGTGCGATGCCCAGGGCATTATAATTAATGCGTGTGCTGACTGCCCTGGAGGCTATCATGACTCCCACATCTGGCATCTGATGCAGCTGTATCAGAGATTTGCCAATGGGGACATCCCCAACGGTCACCTAGTGGGGGATGCTGATTATGCACTGGAGCCATGGCTGATGACACCCATCAGAAATGCACACACACCTGAACAAGAACTCCATAATGAGGCACACGCACAGACCAAAATTATAATTGAGCGTGTGTTTGGGATGCTCAAGTCACGGTTCCAGTGCCTGAACACATCTGGTGGAGCCTTGCAGTACTCACCAGCTACATGTACTCAAATTGCCATTGTATGTGCCATGCTACACAATATCATCCTGCAGAAACAGCTGCAGCAGAAACAGCATGGGGCAGGACCACACAGCCCCCCACCATTGCCAAGGCCTGGATAGGCACAGAGTGACTTGGAGGAACAACAACCTGAGCCTGCCCCAGTAGGCAGAAGGAGGCATGCCCAGTATGCCCTGGTCTTGGCAAAGAGGCAACACATAGCACATACACTGACACAGTAGGGACCCAGGGGATGACACCTCTCTCTGACTTGCACATACAGTAACAGGGATGCCAAACATGACACTACCTGTGCCCAACCATGTATAAGGAGTGTACAATGTGCATCTGACATAGGCAGCCCTCCAACACCATCCTCAATACTGGCACAGCCACAAGGTAAGTCACTCTTCCTACCAATTGCTGAATGGAGGAGTATGTGTTGTTACTTGTATCTATGGTATGGATGTGAGCATGCAAGGGAATCAGGTGGCTGAATGGGATGCCAGCAGATAGTAGACACCTATAGTGGCAGCATGAGATCTGTAACAAATACTGGTGTCACCACAGTAGCCAGTAATACACATGGTGACAAAACCCACTGCAGGAAATGTGCTGGGCCACATGTGTGTCCATATGACACACACATGCCAGTCAGGGAGACTCACATACCCAACAACAGTCTCAGCCAGCAGGACAGGTGTAGACAAACACAAACAAAGGCTGTGCTAAGGCCTCTGAATGATGGCTATGGGTAACCTCCCTCCAGGCCTACACAGATAGACTACAACAGGTCAGGTAGTGAGATGTTAGTTCTGAAGAGTAAAATGTCAGAAACTGATATGTAGGTCAATCAAACCTAAGACCTGTAGTACACTGATATGCCTCTAGGCAGCATGATAGGTTAGAATACAGAATAAAATGGAGTACCTGACATACCAGTACAGTCATAGCAAATGTGTACAAGTGTCAGGTGTGCCCCCCAATCCTATGTAGAAATGTAGTAACAGTCAGGTGTACACCCCCCAGTCCAATGTAGACATGTAATAACAGTCAGGTGTGCCCCCCTATCCTATGTAGAAATGTAGTAACAGTCAGGTGTGCCCCCCCAATCCAATGTAGAAATGTTGTAACAGTCTGGTGTGCCCCCCCCCCAATCTGATGTAGACATGTAATAACAGTCAGGTGTGCCCCCAATCCTATGTAGAAATGTAGTAACAGTCTGGTGTACCCCCCAATCCAATGTAGACACATAGTAACAGTCAGGTGTGCCCCCCAGTCCTATGTAGAAATGTAGTAACAGTCAGGTGTGCCCACCCCCCAGTCCTATGTAGACACATAGTAATACACAGGTGTGCCCCACCCAATCCTATGTAGTAACAGTCAGGTGTGCCCCCATTCCTATGTAGACATGTAGGAACAGTCTGGTGTGCCCGCCCCAATCCAATGTAGACACGTAGTAACAGTCAGGTGTGCCCCCCCAATCCTATGTAGAAATGTAGTAACATGTATGTTTAGGTATAATACTAGTGGAGCACAGATTACCTGAGGTGGCTAAGGTAGCAGGATAGATTGTAGCATTTGTACAATATGCAGGTATGCATGTGTTAGGTTGGTGTGTGCTTCATATTGTGTGAGAGTGGTCAGTATGTATGCATGGTGAGGTTTGTCGTGGTGCCCATTACCCAGTACTGCCGATGACAGTGCCAAGTCCTCACAACTGCAGTGCCAAACACAATGCACCCCAGTATAACACATTCTAGAAGTAAGCCATTGTAAATGTATGAGGTAATATGTGTCACCATCAGAAAGATGAACATGGCATGACTGTTGGGCCAGATATACAAGCAGTACACAGGGGAAAGTACCCCAGACAGACAGTGTGTAATGTGTAACCATTAAATGGACACACCCTTGGAATTGTACATACAGGCTTGCAGCACATTATCTGGCCTTGTAGTAGGGAATACCGATGTTGTCTGGCCAAACACTGGCAGACGATGAAGGTCATAGGAATGAGGTATTGAGAAACAGCTGATGTCCCTGCACAAGCCAGCATAAGTGGAATGTCCCATGCATATCTGTGAGTCAGATGCAAGTATTGTCCATAGCACACATGCACCCAGCTCACACAACCACCACCCACAAGTACCTCTCCGGTCTTATCCCTGCTGTTGGGAACGGGTACAATATGACCCCCACCTGTGTATGGCAATAGTGAAAGAATGCAGTATGCAGTGCAGATGTCCCATGTAGGTGTGTCCCTAGCTGTAAGCATCACCCTGTCAGCATCCACACCACTGGATCGATACTGACAGAAAGTATTGGCATGAGCACCCAGCACACCTACCCTGTCACCCCAGGGGCATATACTGTATTGCAGTCTGAGACTGTAGGACTGACATAATGCAATGGCCTGCTACAGCTGGCCTGCATCACTACCAAATGGCCTACAGTCCTCTGCCAAAAGCCTGTGTCTCACCCGTACTGCCAATCTATGTTATGTCATAGACTCCCAAATAACAACATAACACAGTCTACAGAACCCATATGCAAGGCCATATGGACAAACCACAGTAACATGTCCACCATGTCCCACTGCATGAACTGTGGACCAACACCAATATACTGCTGTGATGAGGTGATAACTATAGGGAAAGTGTCAGAACATGTTTGCATAATGTATGGAAGAAAATAGAATAATAGAGGGGGTGGGAGCATGGGCAGCATGGAGTGTGCGAACTCCAAAACACAGCCGTGTGCACATACTATCCCTAGCTGCAAGCACAAGAATGGGTGGCTACAAACCTGCTCATAAACCACAATAGGGGTAATGTCCTGACTTATGACCCCTGCCTCTGGGTAACCTGTGTGAATCTGTACAGCTGTGAGGTATTTCCACAGCAAGATAAGGCCATACTGTCACATCGATGGCTGTACAAGTATGGGATCCTCTGCCACCACTGTACCAAGGTGCTGAACCAATTACACAGACCCAGTAGCAAGTGTCTGCAGCTCCGCCTCCAGAATGGCATTAGTTTGCAGGAATATGTAGGCATTTGACCACAATACTGGACACAGTTGCATTCACCCTGTGTTCCCCAGGATATCACTGTAAGCAAAAATGTCTACCTGATGACATAAAACATTACAGTGTATAACAGTATACATGTCTGAATATCTCTGCTAACACCAGGACCATGTAGCAAAAGCAGCACAGACACAATTGCCTACAGAACCCATATTGTCAACTGATGTACAGATATCCTGCAGAAACAGTTTGCTAACTGTAGGTGTAGAACACAAAAGTCTGCACTGGAGTACAATCTACCTGGAATGAGTTCACACATTCAATACAGAAGGTCATAATGGGCATGCTCCCACACTTAGAGAAATGAAGGCAATGTCAGGCAACAAAATACTGGAAGGTCATACTGGGCATACTCACACACACTTAAAGAAATGAAGCCCATGCCTGGCAACAACAGTGGAGCATACATATCTGACAGTTGCAGATGTTAGTGCATACACTCCTCAGTATGCACCAGTCATGCTTTGCACACACATTGGATAGGAATACACACATATATCCAAGGACAGCACACTGTAAAATGCCAAAGGTACACATACATAGATGTGTGGAAGAGTGTGACAGTGACAAAGAGCCTTCCATCATGAGGCCTGTCCCACCCAGCATACCACCAAATGGCTACAATCACATAATGTGTAAATGTCACTCACCGTAGATGTTTGCCTCTGGAATCCCTCAGCATTATAGACTCTGTGGTGCTAGTGCTAACTGCAACAAGACTGTACAAGGCAGTAGTCATTTAGCAGTTGTATACATGTACCTGTGGAATATAAACCTGTGTATGCCTGAGTGTGGTGTGTCAGCCTCTAGATGAATGGGTTATGGCCCATACACACACACACACTGCCCAACCCATTGCCCTACTATGGCAAGCCTGCTGATGTCATTCCCTTTGAAATACACTGTTGGGGAAGTGCTAACCCAGAAATCTCTGTGGCGCATCCTATAATTGTGTAATGCTGTAGTGTGATAAACTAGGTAGGTAGGAGTTTTAATCCCAGATGTGGTAACTGTGAGTGTGTTTGTCTGTGGATGGATCAAGGCCTTTGTAGGCTAGTCACACTCACTACAATTCAAATACCCTACTTTGGCATGCCTGCTGATGCCATTCACTTTGATATACACCTTTGGGGAAGGAGTAGCCAAGTAATCTCTGTGGTGTGTCCTATAACTGTGCAATGCTGTAGTGTGATAATCTAGTTAGGTAGGAGTTCTATTCCCAGATATGGGAAGTGTGTTAGTTTGTCTGTGTAGGGAGCAATGCTTTTGAGGCCATTCACAGTCACTACAACCTCCAGTGCCCTTCTCTGGCAAACCTGCTGATGTCATTCACATTGAAATACACCTTTGCGGAAGAAGTACCCAGTAATCTCTGTGACGTGTCCTATAACTGCATAATGCAGTAGTGTAATAAGCTAGTTAGGTGGGAATTCTTTTCCCAGACATGGCAAGTGTGGATGTTTGTTTGTCTGTGTAGGGAGCAATGCTTTTGAGGCCATTTGCAGTCACTACAACCTCCATTGCCTTTCTTTGGCAAGCCTGCTGATGTCACTTATTTTAAAATACACTTTTGGGGAATAAGTAGACAATTGATCGCTGTGGTGAATCCTATAAGAGTGTCATGCTGTAGTGTGCTATAGTAGTTTGGTAGGAGTTCTATTCCCAGATATGGCAAGTGTGGATGTTTGTTTTTCTGTGTAAGGAGTAATGCTTTTGAGGCCATTCACAGTTACTGCAACCTCCATTGCCCTTCTTTGGCAAGCCTGCCGATGTCATTCCCTTTGAAATACATCTTTGGGGAAAGAGTAGTCCAGTAATTGCCATGGTGCATCCTATAACTGCATAATGCTGTAGTGTGATAAACTGGTTAGGTAGGAGTTCTATTCCCAGACATGACAAGTGTGTGTTTGTCTGTGTAGGGAGCAATGCTTTTGAGGCCATTCAAAGTCACTACAACCTCCATTGCCCTTCTTTGGCAAGCCTGCTGATGTCATTCCCTTTGAAATACACCTTTGGGGAAAAGGTAGCACATAAATTTCTGTGGTGCTACCTATAGCAGCACAATGCTGAAGTGTGATAAACTAGTTAGGTAGGAGTTATATTCCTAGACATGGCAAGTGTGGATGTTTGTGTATTAGTTTGTCTGTGTAGGGAGCAATGCTTTTGAGGCCATTCACAATCACTGCAACCTCCAGTGCCCTACTTTGGCAAGCCTGCTGATATCATTCAGAATTGAAATACACATTTGGGGAATAAGTAGTCCAGTAATTTCTGTGGCATGTCCTATAACTGCATAATGCTGTAGTGTGATAAACTAGTTAGATAGTTCAATTCCCAAGCATAGCAAGTGTGGATGTTTGCATGTGGGTTTGTTTGTCTGTGTAGGGAGCAATGCTTCTGAGGCCATTCACAGTCACTGCAACCTCCATTGTCCTTCTTTAGCAAACCTGCTGATGCCATTCCCTTTGAAATACACCTTTGGGGAAAGAGTAATTAAGTAATCTCCATGACGCATCCTATAACTGTGTAATGCTGTAGTGTGATGAGCTAGTTAGGTAGGAGTTCCAATCCCAGGTACATGTGAGACTTGGTGTGTGTGTGGCTGTGTTTGTCATTCATATCCTGGGTGGTGGTGGCTGTGAATGTGTTACAACTGGACTTATTGTGGTGCAGGTTTTGCAAATTTCTTATATGGTGGGCCTATTATATGCCACAATATGCACCTTACAAGGATAACAGATGTCAAATAGCCAAGAGGCTGGGGTTGCCTATCCATACCCCTACGTGTGACATCAACACCTGGTGAACAAATTAAGCAGCCCTTGTTTACCTAGAGAACACTCCCAACCCATGTCTCATACACAAACACACTTGCCTAGGCAACAACCACTTTGTTGGTAGTACCCTGCATACAGCCCACAGATAGTAACCATGGTATGATTGCAGTGGACTACAGAGGGCATGGCACCTTGTGCCATCACTACAATAGGCACATGATTGAAGATAGTGTGCCTTCACTGTGTTCCCCACTGGACTCCTGCAACAACTGTAGTGCCATCAAATGTGACCCACAAAGGACATACCATGCCTTAAACACATGCCCTGTATGGACAGATGCCAATGGCATCAGGGAATACCTGTATCATGCTATCAATGTAGCTGCAGAGTCAACCTAGTGTCCTTTACCAGCTCCCACCACATGACGCCAGGACCGGCACATCTGATGATAACAATCTGTGTACACAACATGGGCCAGACACCCCAGGTATAGTTCCACATGTCACTGAGCATGCATTTGGGATGTGCACATTCCAGACACCGTCCATGTCATGGACTATAGAACACATACATGGTAAGCATTGCACAACACTGGCCACACACAGTAGTAACCCAGATGACTGGATGGTGAATACAATACCCACCTGTGTGGGCCAATCCAGACACTACACCCCTGAGCCACACTGCAGACCACTGTCATGTGGCCTGATGCCAAGGTATACCCTTCACCTAGCCTTGTACAGCCTTCTGGCAAGTCAACCACTGCACACTTGTGAAGCAATGCACCCATGCATGTCAGTGCTGGCACCTTGTGTCTGTGTGTGCGGAGTATGATGCTTTTGACCCCATTCACACTCACTACAACTCCCATTGGCCTACTGAAGCATACC